>NW_028234406.1:27770301-27772801 GCF_977035675.1 Penaeus japonicus | reverse complement strand
CATCTCTTCGTCTTACTCTTTCTTCCCTCCATCCCTGTGAGCTCTTTCCCTTCCTTCTCCTGTCTCCTCCCTCCCTTGTCCTCTTCCCCTTCCTCCTCCTCCTCCTTCTCCTTCCTCTTCTTCCCCCTGTCCTCTTACCATTCTCCTTCCTCTTCTTCCCCCTGTCCTCTTCCCCTTCTCCTTCCTCTTCTTTCCCCTGTCCTCTTCCGATTCTTCCTCCTCCTACTCTTCCTCCTTCCCTTTCCTTCTCCCCCCCCCTTCTACCTCCTCCTCATTCTCTTGCCTATTCCTTCCCCAATCCTCCTTCCCCTTCTATCTCCTCCTCATTTTCCTGACTTTTCCTTCCCCCGTCCTCCTCCCCCTTCTACCTCCTCCTCATTTTCCTGCCTCTTCCTTTCCCATCCTCCCCCTCCCCCCATTCTTCTTCTTCCTCATTCTCCTGCCTCTTCATTCCCCCTTCCTCTTCCCCCTTCTACCTCCTCCTCATTTTCCTGCCTCTTCCTTAACCCATCTTCCTCATTTTCCTGCTTCTTCCTTCCCCATCCTCCTCCCTCTTCTCCCCCCTCCTCATTCTCCTGCCTCTTCCTTCCCCCCCTCCTCCCCCCTCCGTTCCTCCTCACTCCATCCCATCTCCAAAACCCATGATTAAACAGCACATTCCTATCAGCACCTCTTCACACCACACTCACCAAAACGTGAGAATTCCAGGGCATTAAAGTCCATTAATTATCAGTGTCAACACATCTTTGCGATAGTCTAAGACAAAGGAGGAGGCCCATTTGCCTTATGATTAGTATTTAGGAGTCTTTCCTGCAGTAATTCTGATGTGGGTTAGATTAGGCTAGGCGCAAGTTCTAATCGTTAGTTGGAAATCCTTAATTGAATGGGTGGTTTCCCTTGGCATTGATGGTGCGCTTAATTCTGAAAAGCTTCATTATCCTTATCATTATCATCATTGTAATCAGTTATTGTATCATTATCATAAAAGTTTTGTGTTTTTTGTTGTCATTTTTCCTATTATCATTGTTACTAGCATTATCATCATCAGCAGCAGCAGCATCAACGTTATTATCATTATCATAATTACTATTGTTACTATCATTAATATGATCATTATCATTTTTATTATAATTATTACCATATCATTTTCATCATCATTATTATTATCATATCATTTTCATCATCATCATTATTATCATATAATTTTCATTATCATCATAATCATTATTAATCTTATCATAACGGTTCTCATCATTATTGATATCATCATTGTTTTCATTATCATTATGATCATCACTGTTATCATCATGTAACATTGTCAACTTTTTTTATCAATGATATCATTTTCATTATTAACATTGGTGCCAATATTGTTAGTATTATTATCATTATCTTTATCTTTGTTTGTTTGTTTATCATGATTATTACAATTGTCGCTATTAGTAATATCATTATTATTATTATCATTTTTATTATCATCTTTATCATTGCTATTATCATCATTATTATCATTACTTTATCAAAAGAAAATCCTACCATCTATTTACCAATTCATCCCACCCACCTATATCCAATTATCCATCCAATTATCCATCCACCTGCCCATTTATCCATGCATTATTCTAGCCATCTATCTATCTATCCATCTCCTAATCAAATAATCAACCCGTCCATCCATCCTCATATCCATCCAGCCACTCACTCACCTATCCACCTACCCACACACCCATCCACTCATCCATCCACCAATCCGCTCATCAATCCACTCGGCAATTCATCTACCTACCCATCTTCCAGTCTTTCAATCCATCTATCTGCCCAATCTCAGTTGAGCGTTGATGAGAGAGACGAGCATAGCGGGAGGTTTGACAAGACTGATGGAGGAAAGCCAAGGGTGATTGAGGAGAAGGGATAGGTTGAGAGAGAGAGAGAGAGAGAGAGAGAGAGAGAGAGAGAGAGAGAGAGAGAGAGAGAGAGAGAGAGAGAGAGAGAGAGAGAGAGAGAGAGAGAGAGAGAGAGAGAGAGATAGAAGATAGATGGATAGAGAGAGAGAGAAGAGTTAGAGAGTAATAAGATAGACAGTGATAGATAGAGAAGAGAGAGAGAGATGGAGGGAGAGAGAGAGAGTGAGAGAGAGAGGGCGGGAGAGAGAGAGATAAGAGATGGAGAGGAGTTAGGGAGTGCGAGAGTTATATATAATATATAATATATATAGATATAGATAGATATAATGGATAGAGAGAGAAGAGAGAGAGAGCGGAGAGAGATTGAGAGAGAGACGGAGAGAGAGAGAGAGAGAGCGGAGATAATGAGAGAGATAGAGATGAATGAGAGAGAGATGAGAGAGAGCGTAGGAGAGAGGAGCGAGATAGGAGAGAGCGAGAGAGAGAGAGAGAGAGAGAGAGAGAGAGAGAGAGAGATAGAGCGGGAGAGCGAGAGAATGATGAGAGATGCGAAGTATGGAGTGAGAGAGAGAAGAGAGTGAGAAGTGAAGAGAGAG
>NW_028234406.1:27749061-27764205 GCF_977035675.1 Penaeus japonicus | reverse complement strand
AAAAAGAGATAAACTGACAAAAAACAGGCAATTAAAACACAAGGCATATACAAAACAAAGTGCAAACAATTACCGCTCATCAACATCGAGACGAAAATTGGGGCCGAGTGCAACTTGCCAGAATCGCCAGTTGAAGAGAATCGATGATGATTTAAATTTCAAATATGGTGGCAGATGGAGCCCGACGGAACCCCCTTTTTTTCGGCAGCGCCTAGACTGTCAGGATGCTAAACGGAAAACTTCCCTCCCCCACCAGCTCGACCATTTGACTCGCGACGGCACGGGGATATTTTTCCCCCTTGCCCTTTCGTCCCTGCCTTGATCGTCATCGCTTAATGTTACTTTGGGGTAACCTTTGGGATTCAACCCTGAATTTTTTGGCTGAACGTAATGAATGAATGTAGAAAGAAAGATGAGTTTTTCCGTTTTCCTCCTCCCTTTGTCTAATTTTCCCGCATTATCCTGATTGCACCCCTTTTTAGTACTGTCCTGCACGGAAATGCTTCTGGGCACCGAGTTTTAAATGTAGTAAAAGAGGCGGGGGGTAAATGTCTCTTCAAAACACTTCAAATGTTAGGTGAACGTAGAGGAAAAGATTTTCTTTTTACAATTAACACATAACCAAATGAATACAGTGTATATCACAAGCACATGCACAGTACCCTTTTAAAAACAAACCCTTTATATTATCCCAAATACTATATATGATGAAAATAACATAAAAGTAAGGGAGTAAACATTAAGGAGGAATAAATGATGGGTAATGAAAATCAAGAAACCATATATAATTTATATACATATATATAATATATATATATTAATATATAAATATTAATATATATATAATATTTTTAAAATATATAATACACAGTATATAATATATATATATTTTATAAATAATAATATATTTATATTTATATGAATATATATAAAAAACACGTATATATATATATAAATATAATATAATATAATATATATATATATAATATATATATATTATATTTACATATTGTTATATACTATATAATATATTAAAATATATATATATAATAATAAAAAGAAAATATATGTATAAATTTATAATGATATATTAATGTACAGTAATATGTAAAATTTTTTTTTTTTACTACATGTTATTATATATATATAAATATATATATATTATAATATAATAATTATAGTAAATATTAATGCAATAATAATAAAATATAATACAAAATATTTATAAAGTATAGTATTTATATATATATATATTATATATAACATATACATTATATAATAAAATATGTAATATAATATCAATATATGAAATATACTAAAAAAAAAATATATAATAAATTAAAAATATAAAAAATTAAATAAAAATAATTTATGATTAATTTACTATTTACATATATATACTATATACATATAACAATATATTACATATATCATTTTATATACATAAAAAATTATATAATTATATATAAATAATATATATTTTATGTTTTTTTTATTTTTATATATAAATGTTTATATTTTAATTTTATATATGTATTATATATATAAAATATTTTAAACTTAAATAATATATCTATTTTATATATTTTTAAAAAAATATTTTATATATTTTAAAAATATATATTTTAAAAATATTATAATAATATAAAATTAAAAAAATATATATATATATATATATATATTATATTTCTGTTTTTTATATATATATAAAATATATATATAATAATAATATATATAAATATATATATATATAATAATATATATATATATATAAATATATATAAAATAAAAATAATATATATTTAAAAATATATACAGTATATATGTTAAATATAAAATATATATATAAATATTATATTATATATTTATATATTAAAATATACAATATGTTTTATACATAAATACACAAAATAAAATATATATATATATATATATATTTATAAATATATATAAATTATAAATACATATATATATAAAACATACTTATTATATAAAATATATTATATTATAATAATTATTATATATATATATAATATATATATATATATAAAATTTTATTAATATATATATTAATTATTATTATATATATATATATTAAAAGTATCTATAAATTAGCATATAATACATATATCTACTTAATTTTTTATTTGTATTGTATATTATATATATATAATATATATAATATATATATATATAAAAAATAAATATATATTAAATGTATAAAAATTTATGCATATATTACATATATATCATTATATATTTAAAAAATGTATATGTATATATATAATATTTTAATATAATTATATTAAATATATATAATATATGCTTTATAACTATAAAATTTTAAAATATATTTCATATATATAGTATATATATAAAATATATATATATATATAAATATATATATAATAATACAATAGTTTCATTTAAATCAAATAAACATAACTAAAATATATATATATTTATATATATATATAAAAATAAAAAATTATATATATATATAAATAAAACATATTTACTGTATATATATAATATATATATATATATAATATATTAAAATATATAATATAATAAAATATATATAAATATATATTAATAATTATATCTATATAATTATATTATAAATATATTTTAAAAAAAATATAATATATATTATAAAATTTATAAAAAATACATATAAAAATATTTTTTTATATATAAAAATATATATTTTATAAATTACCCCAATACCCACAAACCCACAAACACACACACACACAAACACACACACACACACACACGAACACAACACACACACACACCCATATAAAATTTGGTCCCTTTATTTCATTATCTCATTTATCCCCTTTAGTTTTACTTCTTTTGACACCATCAGTTGATTATAAATTATTTTTAATTACTTTTCGTGATTCCCCCAACACAATCACTAATTTTGGGTTTTTTAGAATAAAGCAATGTAATCTTACATAATATCAATCACACCCCAGCGCTCTCACCCCACCAAATTAATTTCCTTAAAAAAACCTTCTCAGCGGTAAAAATTAAACCCTCCATAATATAATGGGGGCGTGTTAAGACTCACGGGAATTTTGATTACTTTTATCTCAAGAAACTATTTCACTTTTCAAAGTTCGGTTTCAAGAAACAAAATTAGTTTTTCTTTTTTTATCATGTTATTATATATATATTTTTTTTTTGCATAGTCGAGGCCCCCCCCCAAAAAAAAAAAAAAAAAAAAAAAAAAAAATTTCTGCTATATGTTTGTGGTATATTAGTTAAAATTCTTAATCTTACATATTTGATAGCCAAATACTTAAAAAGTAGATATTTATTCGGGGGAAAAATAAAGAAAAATAAAAGTAAAATAAATAAAATCATTATACTTAGAAGTTTCCATTTTTTCCCCAAAGTTGTTAATAAAATCCCCCCCCCCCGTTCCTAACTGTAATAGCCCGAATAATTATCATGGGATGCATTTTCCCCATCACCTTTATCCCCACCTAAAAAATACCTAAGCCATTATAATTCCTCAGACTTGACATTCTAGATGCAAATTTTTTCTACTCGATGTAAAGGCTGCTCGGTGCGGGAAAGAGGTTGCCGATCAAAGGGTTCTGAGAAAGTGAGATTGGTCATCCATCTTGTTTCTCGCTTTGCTCTTCAATGTTTTGACAGTACGCCTGCCCCACACAAAATTTAAAATAAGAAAGCAAACGCACGCACACAACCCCCCCCCAAAAAACCACAACACCACACACCCCACACACCCACCACATACACACGCCATGTAACAAGGACAAAAAAACCACAGATAAAAGGAAAAAAGAGACTTGTGTACACGTGGGCTAATCAAAAAAATTCGAACGCAACGTATGAGCTTCTCCAATAAAAGAATATTATGGATCAGAACACCCATGAAGAATTGGCGGGGGATTTTTGCATTTTACTATCATATTCCAAAATTTACGATTAAAACATTTGATTTTTTTTCGCTTCCGTCCCACAGAGAGGGACTTTACTATGAGTCACTCGCAGAGATTCAAACCGACACAAAATTACACTTTGGCATGAATATTCCCATTGCAGTGTGAGAATGACGGCTGTTTCAAGAACATTTTTGTCCTCGAGAAAGAACTTCTAACTTTTAATTTAAAAAAGAAAAAAAGGGCAATGAATGATTTTTGGTATACGTTGAATGAGAACTTTTTTTTCCCCCTCCCCCTTGCTATACCACCTGTTGGTTTATCCCAACACCTGCTGGATCCTTCGCTCACACAATGAAGACCAAAGGAAACACAGATAAGGTGAGTTCATACATAATTTCACGTGATGCATAACAAAATAGGAAGCCTGAGAAAAAAAAATGGAAACTTATCATCACGTTAATGACAAGAGAAAAAAACGTGCGGGTAAAAAAAAAAAAAAAAAAAAAAAAATATGGCAGTGTTGATTTTGTAGGACAAGAATATATGAAAAATTCCCACCATATGTATGAGTACAATTATGTATACGTCCGCACACAGCACAGTAATATCGTGGATAAAACTATATAAGGTCTTTAAATCCATATTAAAAGGTAACGGTATTGACGTCGGTATAATACCAAAAATAAACCACAAGGGTTTAATGAAATAGCCTAGAAAAAAAACTTCCACGTTTGCTGAAAACAACAAAACCGCAGTAAAAGAACCCCCGAAGTTACTAACAAGGTTTAAGAGTTTTACGTCCTCACACATCGAGGTAAACTTTGCAATGCGTGGGTTCCCACTACAGTAAACTTTGGCAGAAGGAATCAGCTCGCCCACTGTCCCCGGGGGCTCAAAGGTTCCAAGGATATATTAAGAAAGCTGAAGTTTTTTTTCCCCTTAAAGAGTTTTCGCGCTTTATACATCGCATGGCATAAAGCAAAGTATTTGTATGCATATGAATTCAAACAGACAAAAATGACAAGGAAAAGACAACACAAAAATTATGTGTATAAATATATGGACAGATGTCTGTAGCAAGCACCCAAGGTCTAACTGACTGAGAAGAGAGAAAGAGAGAGAGAGAGAGAGAAGAGAGAGAGAGAGAGAGAGGAGAGAGAGAGAGAAGAGAGAGAAGAGAGAGAGAGAATTAGTGCGTGTGGGTTTTCGTAGGCCGTGTGCGGGGCGGATATAATAAAATAATATATAAATCTATAATATTATATATATATATATTAAAATAAAATATTAATATTATATATATATCTATATAAAATCATGCACTTTAACATATAATCAAAATAAAATAACATTTTATTGTTAAAATTTGGGACACGAACAATCACACCACACACCAACACATAAATAAACTATTAAAACCCTATATATATATAATTTTTTATATATAAATAAAATAAAATGTATGATTTATATGTATATATAATTATGAATAATGAATTTTGTATATAATATATTATATATATATATTAAATAATATATATTTATATATACAATTATAAAACATATGCAATTATTTTATGTATGTATAAAAATTAATATATTAAAATATTATATAAATATAATATAAAATATATATATATAAATTATTATATATATATAAAATATATATACACAGCCCCGTACACTGATCTATATATACAATATCTATCACTTTATTAAACCCCCTCTATCTAATACATACAACCCCACACACATACATCATACACATACACACACACCAACACACAAAATTGTATGGTGCCTGTATGGGATGTATGTATGCATTAATATTTTAATATATATATATATTATATATATATATTTATATATAATTATATATAATATATTTTATATATAAAAATAATATAAATATATATATTATATATATATTAAATAATATTTTTATATATAATTAATATATATTAATATATATATTTATATATTTTTATATATTATATAAAAAATATATGTATGTATATCCTTAAAAAGGAGTTGATATAAAATAACCCAATCCGAGCGACATGAAAAATGAAAACCTAGTCATCAGCGAAACCGGGGCAATGCATGATGCAACTGCAGATTTATCCAGGCAGACATTGTTCTGCAGTTGCAAAACATTGAAATCAACGGCAGCGGTGTAAATTTTTCCCGGGAGTCATGATGCTCTTTAGCTTTCTTTTTGGCCGGTTATGGCGGAATCAGGGGTCCCATCGGAACGATTCATCCTAATAGCAAACGGGATGCTTGATGGCGGTCAGATGTATTTGTGTAACGATTGTATTCTGTGGGTTTCGGTTTATATTTTGAAATAAACCATCGTCTAGGGTATAAAAGGGGGTTCCCTCACAGATAACTGGACAGGTGGAAGCCCCCAAGTGCACGCACGCACACACACTCACACACACACAAAACACAACACACACACACACACACACGCGCCGCACACGCGCACATACCCCACACACATACACACACACACACCCCACAAAACACACACCCACACACAAACGAAAACAACAATGTGAATATTATTATTATTAATATATAAATATATATATATATATTATAATATTATATATATAAATGTCTGAAATTATATCTTCGAAAAAAAAAAACCCGGGGCCCTCCCTCGTCATGACACAAAATTATTCAAAATAACCATTGGGAAAAATTAAGTCAAATGGAATTGCTTATCTTTCTGCTTTTATTATTGTTTTGTGTTAACTAAATTCAATAACAAAGATGAATGTAAAATTTATCTTTTTCTAAATAAAGGGCTGTCAGGAATGCACCTGCAAGACAGTAATCTTAGTATATAAGTAATCGTCGATTTAAAGGGAAAGCAAAAGGTTTGGGCCAACACCCTATATTTCTGTCTATGTTATCTGTGCACGGCCGGGAACCCGGGTTTTGTGTGTGTTTTGGTGGTGTGAGGTGTGTTGTGTATATATATATAATAATATATATATAAAATTTTATATAATAAAAATATTATAAAATATATATATATAAATATAAAATATATATTTGGTGGGTGTGTGGTCTGTGTGTTGTGTGCATGTTTTGTGTGGTGTGTGGGGTGTGTTGGTGGGGTGTGGGGGGTGTGTGGTGTTGTGTGTGTGTGTTTGTGGTGTGTGTTTGTGTGTGTGTTTTGTTTTAGTGTGTGTGGGAGTGTGCTGTTGTGTGAGTGATATAATTAATAAATAAAAAAGAAAGAAAAAAAAAAAGAAAAAATAAGAAAAACACATACACACAGACACACCCACACATTATATATAATATTATAAAATATATAATATATTATATATATATATATTATATCATATATAAATAGAGATAAATACTTTTTCGTAAAATAATTTTATTAAAATATGAATATATATATAATATATATATATATTATAAAATTATTAAAATAAAAGAGAGAAAGAGGGGAGAGAGAGAGAGATAGATACATGTTTTTGTATACATACATAATCATATTATATATATATATATATTATATATTATATGTATATAGTATATATGTAAATATGTATATATAAACATATATATATACATATTAAACAACATAATATCATGATTTATATTTTTATAGTGTAAACATACATATATATATATATAAAATATATAAATATTATATAAATTTAAAATATAATTTTAAAAATTATAAATATTATATATAAAGAATAAATACATAAATATACACATATATAAAAATATATACAAATATAATAAAGTTGTATATATAATATTATTTATTTCATTATGTTTAACATATACTACCATATGTATACGTATATATGTATGTATTATGTTAAATTTTTATATATTATTATTATAATATAGATTATATATATTATAAAATTTTTACCAACAACATGCATACATACATACAAAATACATAAATAGTTTACATATTGTTTGTATTGATTTATAAAATATTTTTTACATATATGTATGAAATATTATAAATATATATAAAATTTTATAATTATATAAAATATATATATACTCACAACATACATACATACTGCATACATACTTTCGTACATATATAGGTATAAAAACAATAAGGTTATGTTAAAATACCCATATATATATTTATAAAATATATGTTTTATATAATAAAATAAATAAAATACATATTTTATATTTATGTATATAATCATTTATATACCAAATACAAATATATGTTTTTTTAATATATATATAAATTTATATAAATAAAATGTATATATATATATAATATATATATATATTTAATATAAATATATATAAAAATTATATACATAATAGAAAAAATATTTATATATATGTTATATATTAATATTAATATTACATATTATGTTTGTGTGTGTGTGTTACATCAAGTGTATATGTATGATTTTGTATGTAAAATATATATATATTAAATATATATATATAAATATATATATATTTTTTAAATATGTGGGTGTGTGGTACGTATATATACATTATAAACCCAACAATAAATTCATATAACATAAATACTAAATATTATTTATACATATTTAAAATATATATTATATATATAATAAATATATATAATATATATAAAATCATAACATTAACACACACACACACACACACACACCCCACCCAATTAATATATTATTATATTATTTTATATATAATAATATAATAATAATTATATATATATTATATACTTTTGTGTATGGTGTGTGTGTGTGTGTGTGAAATACAATTTAAGACAGTTTCCAAAAGAATAAAGCGAATGTGGAAGGAAATACAAAAAATATTTAAATAAAATTTTTACGAGAGAAAAATCTTTAATTTTTAAAAAATAAAAAATACGCATACCTACAAATTTAGGCTTTTAAAAAACAAGGTTCCTTATATTTTTTTTAAAATATAAAACTTCTAATTTACCAAATTTGCCTCCCTATTTATCCGGAGGTTATTGGATTACCGCAACTGACCCCTTAGTTCAAAAAACCAACAAGGAAATATACAGATGGGTTTTAAAATGGTCGTAGAAAAAAAACCTATGGATACAAATGGGAATTTAAGGACAGGGATAAATAAAAGCAAAATTGATATATCCTTGGTAATATCCCTTCCCCTCAATATTACATTCCAATGACAATTACATAGCCCAAATTTAATATTCCCTATAGGACCAACATTTTTTTTCCTTGACAGCACTATCTTTTAAATTCAAGATGGCAATACATTGTAATATTTAATTATATTTGGTTTTTTAAACGTTGAAATATATTATAAAATTTTGTCATTGAATATCATCTTTAGAAGATGTGCCAACATAACGTTACATACGAAGTCGCAATCCTCATAATCATTTAAAACTTTAATGTTATTTGCTCCCTTTTCATGAAAAACCACTATTTTCACCATGCACTTTTTTCAGTGTTCTATTTCTTTTTCTAACCCAAAAGCCAAACACTCACTAATTGCCCTATAAATAAAATAATCATGATATCTAACGCAAATAAGTGACATCTGTAATACTTTATTCAAAATAAATGATAAAAGCCATATTCTAAAGAATATCCAATTATTATGGGCCCACAATCAAATTTTTAAAAATTTGATATTCTAATGAAGCGGTAATTTTCATAAAAAAAACCCAAGAGATCCCCAACTAAATTTAGTTGTGCCGCCCGGGATGAGAAAGTATCGATACTTTAAGTCACAGAATATATTAATCGTTGATAACCCAAACATCATCGGTAGAAAAATAATCATTATACAGAGATAATGTAAATATAAAAAACGCAGTGGAACCAATTCGGGAGTTGTTAAATTTCACAAAATTAAAAATTCGGCTGGGTTTCGAAAAAAAACCCTTTCCTGCGGATTTTACAAAACAATAACACTTTTTCGCAATTGTTCATATAAATAAATGTATGAAACTGCAACCAAAAAAAAATTTGTTGTCCTAGCTGGCGATGATCACAAAAAATGCCTAAAAATCACAAAGAGGAACGGGTCACAAGGAGTCCCTTTTTGGAATCCTTGTGTTATTCTAAGGGTCTTGTTTATTCGAGCCCTTTCTCTCAAAGTACACAAGTGTATGTGCGTTTTATTGAGTACCTGATACGCTGTACCTGAAAGCACTTTTTCTTTTTGCCAAGGGGTTCCCCTTTAAACGGTCAAGGAAAAAATATCGGAGAAAAGACTGGCTGTGTGTATAATAACTATTACTTCCCCCAATTCCTTTTTAAGGGTACATTGAATGCTAAGAGGTATACTTCGCAGAGTTTATTCAGATAAATTACCCTCCCCGAATACACTTTCCCTTAAACCCCCCCTAACAGAAGAAAGGGGGACCCCTCCGAGCTCATCCATAGAACGTCCCTCACCGTCGAAGGTAGCGAGGCGTTGGGGTTGGTTTTCCCAAAATGGGCGCGCTCTGGCCTGCATACCGCAAGCTCCCCGAATGAAAATCAAAAGGCTCTGGTAGCGAGATCAAAGGGAATCGCCATGAATTAGTTTTCCCGGACCCCCTAAAACCGAGGTTTGCAGACACAATATCTTTAGTCTATTGAAAGGAGAAAATAACGCCTATATTCTTGTCGATATTATACCCAAACAAACAAAAATTTAAAAAAATAAAAAATATTTACATATACATATAATATATTATAGTAGATAGATAATAGATAGAGATAGATGAGAGAGACAGAGAGAGAGAAGAGAGAGAAGAGAGAGAGAGAGAGAGAGAGAGAGGAGAGAGAGAGAGAAGAGAGAGAAAAAAAAGGAGTCACAAACACAAAACACATGCAACAACACGCCCACACACACACACGCACACACACAACACACACAAAACACCACAACCAACACACACCAAAACCACACAACCAACCAAACCCTTTAAAACACAATTCATTATACTTTACCCGCGGGTCACCTACCACAAAACTCATTCCCCAATCCCGGTCTAAAGTCAAAAAACAGAACGTTAGCGGAGTCCCCCTTGGACCCCACGCCCCTCATGCGCCAACTGTCCATCACATTGTCAAACAGCGTAACCCCAGCCAATCACCCCTTTTCCCCCCAAATATGCAGAACCCAGCAGCCCCCTTTGGGAAACAGGGAGTGGAGTAGGGAGAGCTCGGAAACGCTAAACCCGGGGGCAAGGGTTTGAACCCCATTACTTAAAAATAAAAGTAAAAAGAAGAAAAAACGAAAATAAGTTCTTTCCTTTAAAAGGGTTAAATGGCAAATTTTGTTATCTTTTAATATATATTTGTTAATAATATGTTTTGCCACATTGAATTTGTGTATGTCCCAACTGCAAAATTAGCTTTCATTTAAGGATTACCCTTACGTATTTGGGTTATCATTTGAAACCCCTATTTTCTTTGTTTGCGCGTTTTTGTTTTTCTTTATTCAGAAGAGCTTATAAATAGAAATTTTCGAATCCCATGCCTTGTATAAATGAAAAAGGTTTTGAACGAAACCCTTTTTCCCCCTGTTTCCCCCGGGACCCCCTTTTAAATTCTTGTGGGGGGGAAAAAGGGCAAATGCTATTATAATTGTGGTATACATGCCCCACATACATACATACTATTTATCCCCTTTTCTTCTTTCTCTATCTCTCCTCTCCTCTCTCTCTCTCTCTCTCTCCTCATATATTTTTTATATAATATATATAATTTATATATATTATATATTATTATATATATAATATAATATATTTTACCCCCAAAACACAACACACACACACAACACAACCATATATGTATTATATATATTATATATTATATTATATATATTATATTATTTAATATATACATATATTATTAGTACATATATAGGAAAATAATATATATATAATATATATATATTGTATGTATGTAATTATGTTATATATACAATTTATTAAAAATAATATGATTTTAAATGTATAAATGAATATATATGGGACACACAACACACACACACACACACCACACCACATATATATTATATATATATATTATATATATTAAAAATAAAATTTTAAAATTAATTAGAAAATTTTTTATTATATATATGATATTATAAATATAAATAAATAAATATATATTAAAATTTTATATATATATATATTTTTAAAATATAATAATTTTATAAATATAGTTTATATATTTTAAATATAAAAATTTAAAAAAATATATTATATATTTATAATTATAATATATTTAAATATAAATATATATAACAGTGCAAAAAATATAAAAATATATATATAAAATTTATATATATATATAATATTATATATATATATATATATATATATATATACAGTGATAATATATTAATATATATATATTAATATATTAATATATATATATTATAAAATAAATTATATTTTATATATTATATATATATATATATTATATATATATATATACAGTGTATATTATTATATATATATTATATATATATTATATATATATAATTATAATATAATAATATATACACCCAAACATTATCATATATATTTATAAATTTTTTTACATATATATATAATATATATATATATATATATACATTTTATTATAAAATATATATACACCCCAAATATATTACATATATATTCATATAATTAAAACAATATGTATATATAAAAATTTTTTGTTTTATATATTACTATATTTAAAAACAAAATGTATATATTATATATATATACAAATTGTATATATTAAATAAAATATTAATATAATTCATACATATATATATATATATATTTTTATAATATATAATATATAAAATATATATAATATATACATATACCACTACACAAACACATACACACACCACACACACACAACCACAATATACTGTAAAAATTATATTTTATATATATATATAAAAATATAATATTTAAATATACATTAATATAAATATTTATAAACATATATGTATTATGTAATATATATATATAAAATTTTAAAATTATATTTATAAATTTTAAATTATGTATATTTCATAATATTATATTTTTATATATTAAATATATCTATAATAATATATATTTCAAAACATTCACATATATATATATAAATATATAATATATAAATCTTTTATATACATATATATAAACCATATATAAATATTATATAAATAATATATAATATGTATTATTAATATATAATGTATATAAAATTATATTATATATATATACTATAAATATATAAAATTTTATCATATATATATATAAATATAAATAAAAATATATAATATTATAATATATAAAATATATTTGTAGGGATGTTTATACTGTATGCTATGCATATATATACATTATTTCACCAAATTTTTATACCTATATACATTACACAATTTTACATAATACACATAAATCATGGTGTTGTGTGTGTATGGTTGTGGGGGATTGTGTATGGTTTATGTTTGTGTATTTTGGGTGTATTTTGTGTTTTTGTGTGTGGTGTGTGTTGTTGGGGTTGTTGTGGTGGTGGTGTGTGGTGTGTGTGTGTGTTGTGTGTCTTTCTTATATTTTGTGTTTGTGTGCATACATTTTTATGTGTATGTATGTATTATGTATGTAAATATATATAAATTTTTATATAAAATAATATTTATATATATAAATAAAATTTAATATATATATTTATATGTATATATATTATGTGTGGGTGTATATATAAATAATATATATATAAATTTTTTGTTAATTTTTTTATAAATCTATATATACAATTATGTTATACTTTATAATATTAAATATATATATATATATAAAATATATTTAATATATATATTATATCCTTATTATAAAATTATTTTTTTACTCATGTATATTTACATATATATATATATATTATTTTATAAAAATATTACATAATATACATATACATATAACACTATAATACACAAAAGAAAATATATATATATACATATATATAGGGATATATAGTTATTATGTATGTATATCATGTGTGATTTTATGAAAAGTGTTATTAAATATATATATTATATATATATTTATTATATATACTATGTATATATAAAAAATGTATGTATATACATATATATACACACACACATATAAAAATACAATAAAAACATACACACACAACACATATGTATTACATATTTTATATAATATATATTAAATATTATAATATATAAAAATATATTATTATACACACAAACACGTGCGTGTGACAAAGTGTGTGTCTGTGTTTGTGAAAGGGATTTTAGGTGTGTGTGTTTGGTGTGTGGGTTTTTTGTGTTTTTGTGTGTGTTAGGGTTTTTTATGTATGTTGTGTGTTTTTTGGGTGTGTTTGTATATGTGTTTTTGCGTGTGTGTGTTGGTGTGTGGGTTGCGTTGGTGTTGTATATGTATGCGTATGGTTTGTTTGAAATGGGTGTGTTTTGTGTTTTATGTGTGTTTGGTGTGTATATGTGTGTTTGGTGGTATGTGCTGTTTGATGTGTTGTTTTTTGTGTATCTGTGTATATGTTTGGTGTTTTTGGGGTTTTTCCTTAAATGGTAGTTTTTATGGTTTTCCCTGTATGCATGTGTTTGTATTAATGTATACAAACAATAAAGCATGTGTGACTTCAACCAAAACTACCGCAGTGGCTAATAACTCGTTGCCACTTTATCATTTTTTTTATTCCTCTTTACACTCTTTAATGATTTTAGTCACCTTTTTTTCAGGTCTCACATAATTATGATGAAATCGGACACTTTCTTGAATTGACGGTTTCTATACTTTGACATACGCACAAAGAGAGATTTTTGAAATATAGTCTCTGAATTTGCATATGAGTCTGACATGAATTATATTCTTGACATTCCTAGTAACTGGAGAAAAAAGGCTTGTTTTTTTAACGGATAAAGATTCAAATGGCCATCTCTTACTGCGGATCTAATTCATCATCGCGGTGTTGAATATCTAGTTCTTGAAGCGCCGGAAAATAATTTTAGGAAATACATTTTTTTTATTTCGTATCTTAGAAGGAAAGGGAACATCCATTGAGGTGAAAAACTAATAATTGATATCGTCTTCACGTGGATTTTACATATCAGACACTAGAGATTTTTTTCAGATACTATTAAGGTTTCGTGAAAGAGTTTGCAGTAATAAATCTGAATATGAATTACACAAGTATGATTTCTTTATTCTATGACTCACGATATATCATTAGAAAAA
>NW_028234406.1:27747648-27748961 GCF_977035675.1 Penaeus japonicus | reverse complement strand
ATGTATATATACATAAATACATACATATGTATGTATATATCTATACATATGTGTACACACACACATACACAAAAGCAGGCACACATATACGCGCATAATTTTCTTTCCTTCTTCTTCTCCCTCTCTCTGATAACTACCTTCCCTCTTCCTTTCATAATTTCACTTTTTTTCTTTATCTACCCACCTCTTCCCCTCTCTCTTTCTCATTTTCACACAGATGCACCCTCCTCCCTCCCTCCCTCCCTCCCTCCCTCTCTCTCTCTCTCTCTCTCTCTCTCTCTCTTCTCTCTCTCTCTCTCTCTCTCTCTCTCTCTCTCTCTCTCTCTCTCTCTCTCTCTCTCTCTCTCTCTCTCTCTCTCTCTCTCTCTCTCTCTCCCTCCCTCCTTCTCATTCTCACACAGACGTCAGTAAGCACGCACAAATCTCCCCGCTTATATACTCCGAGTTTCACAGTTTAAGACGGAAAATATCATGCATTCCAGTGTCAAATTCCAACCCCGTGTAATCGTCTTTTACTTAATTATGATACTTGACTTTAAGGACCAACATTCACTCTCGGATGAATTAAGCCCAATTAGTCCTACACATCTCCAGCAAACGTAATTAGTGTCGCTGTTATCTCCAAGCCAAATCCTGAAGCACCGAGAGAAGCAACGTTTTTTGCTTCTCTATCCGTTCGGAGGCATAATTACCGGGTGAAAAAGATCGCTAATGAAGATAATTTATACAGATAATGAGGGAAATTATACACAACAGGTAGTTAATAACCGAGTTCTAGGTGAGTGAATCAATGTTAATATGTTTCGTCTCGCCTTGGTTGTTTAGTTATCCTCTTCTCGTCAGGAAATTAAGGTGCTCACTTGTCAGAAAATAAGATTGCTGACGCTTTATTAATACTTCTAAATCCACATTTCCTTCTAATATACAATTAATACTTGTTGTTTTATTAATACGTGTTTAATTGTTTCTTTACTTATGTCTTAGATTTAACGTCTTTTTATCATCTAGTATTACACCGTTCAAAATCTTGGTTTTACATATAAGTTTAGTGTGAATATTTAGCAAACGGTGTTAATCTAGTATCTAGTGCCACCCCTCCCCCTCCTTAATCAGATGTGCCTCCCAAACAGCCCCCCCCCCTCCACCCCATTGATAGACACCTAGTTACACGATAACTGTGATGTTACAAATGACTGCAACTACTCGGCAATACGCACACATGAATCACATTTCATCAGATTCATATTTCACCTCTAAATACAGCATTCTAACATTCCTTTATACATGGGTGAGTTATTGCATCACGTGATTTG
>NW_028234406.1:27725148-27730148 GCF_977035675.1 Penaeus japonicus | reverse complement strand
GTTCGCTTTTATAAAAGTCGGGTCGTTTACAGCGAAGAATCCCGCAAATTCTCTTTTTCAAGTAATATTTTCTGGCCATAATTCATTTTTATGGCCAGATCCGCCTTTAACCTTGTTCAGATATTAGATGTTAGGGGATTCGGCGGCTGATATACACAAGGAGCTTCTGGCAATGAAGTGGAGCCGTTCATGGTGCTCGCGATTTGACTGCGGGAGGGATGGGGTTAGGGTTGTCTTCTGGTCTTGTCTTTTGTGGAATGCTGGTTGCAAGGGCGTCGGTGTTGCTGGGGCCATGGTGTATTTCCAAGTCTGTATGTCTCTGTATCTTTGGCTAAGAGCGAGAGGGATAGGGAAAGAGAGAGAGAGAGAGAGAGAGAGAGAGAGAGAGAGAGAGAGAGAGAGAGGGGGGGAGTTCTTCGGGTCGCTGACTGAATATTTATAAGAAAAAAAAAATAGAGCTCCTTTTCTCTCTCACTTCCTCTCTCCCTCTCCCTTCCTCCTTCCCTCTCCCTTCCTCCTTCCCTCCCTCCCTCTTGCGCTGTCCCTTTTTTCTTCGCGTCTATCTCACCATCCGATATTCACTCGCCCTTTCGCCCTCTCGCCCTCCCTAGAAAACAATCAACTCCAATATTAGACGTTGATTAACTTCACTGCAACGATTAAAATGCTTCGAGAGGTAATTTGACTCGCGCTCTCTTCTTCTTCTCGTGTGTGGATGCTGTTGAGAACCGTGTAAGGTGATCTCTTATGACTGGGATTCTTTTTGGCAACAGATCGTTTGCAATATTACCTCCTTGATGGATTTTTTTTTCTTGAATTTGATATGAGATTCGTTGAGTTTTCCCTTTTACTAGTTTTCATGCTTGTTTTTTTAGGTGTTTAGATTTTCTTTCTCCACTTTAGTGTGTATACACATTCACACACATACACACTCGTAAACACACACATACACTAACACATACATACACAGAGAACAAACATACGCACATGCACGGCATTACACTGCATTGCAAACAAAGCTTTGCATTAATTTACATTTCCTCTACTCACTGTATGCTACTGTAAGACTCAATTCCAATATGTGTGTGTGTGTGTGTGTGTGTGTGTGTGTGTGTGTGTGTGTGTGTGTGTGTGTGTGTGTGTTTGTATATGTGTTTAAATAGGCTACTTGTGTACACTAATTATACACGTTATAAATTCTTTTGAAAAACTGCAGTATCCCATCAATATACCTCCAGTTCAATGATATTGGATTGGTTATAAGACTAATAACCATAGAAAATAAGTTTTTCGAGCTTGCGTTGAAACATAAAGGCAAAAGACAAACACATTCCATGGTTAATGCATCACATTGTTAGCAGTCTATCGTTACCGTTAAAGTAGTCAAGAGTTTTCTTTTCCGCGGATTAAAGTTCAGGGCCAACAATTGGATTTAGGGACAGTTCCGAAATGCCATTTTAGTTTGTTACGTAAACGTGTTGGGTCTATATCTTTTTTAATTATTTTTCAATGGTGAAGAAGTGAATTTGGTGTTATATAAACCGATGATTCTATATTAGATACACATATACGCTCACTTACTCACTCTCGAATGTGTGTATGCGGTGTATATTAGTGTGTGTGTGTTGTATATATGTCTGTGAATACGTGTGTTCGTGTATGTTTGTATACATTTTTCATATCCACATGTGCGCGCACGCATTGCAGCGCGAGTGGTTGTGTGCCATCATGCATAAATTCGTATAGGAGAAATCCTTCTTTTAACTTTAATAAGTTCTCCCGACTTGTAAGTCTTACAGTTGACATTACGCAACATTTATCAATTTCTTGACGGGAGATTTTCTCATTCCTATCTTGTGTGCGAGTCGGACGGCGAAAGAAGAAAACTCCATTAGCTCGCCGACTCTTCCCTGGCTCCTTCAACTGGGCTGCGCCTCACGGAAAACATCCCGAGCATGAATGGTTAATGGTACGCTCCCCTTAAAGTGTGTAATGGTGTGTTATAGAGAAAGAATGAAGCATGATGGATGGTTTCAGTCGCATATGTAGGGTAAAACGAAAGAGAAACAACAGTAGTAACGGAAGAAGAAAAAAGTGAAGGGCTTTTAACGCTACCCTGGGGAAAATTCTTAATAAAACAAACAAAAAACATGTAGCTATCCTACTTATTTGTCGTTTTACACTACGTTATACATCCGCTGGTGAACTGATTCCAAGATATGAATGTTTGACACAAAAAACTATCATAGGAATGATAATAATATACAGGGATGGAATATACATGTGAATATATATATATATATATATATATATATATATATATATATATATATATATATATGTATGTATGTATGTATGTATGTATGTATGTATGTATTTATATATGTACATATTCATATGTATATATGTATTGTTCCTCCTATTGAAACAAGATTTATACTAGACATTTCTGAATATTTTTTGGCTTATCTGTTCAAAAATAAAAGCTGTGTAAGTAACATATATCAATAGTTTTTTCCCCGTTTTCAAATTGTATTAGCCTATTATCTCAACCTTAAATTTGTTTGCCTTTTACTAATACTGCTGTATGATATAAAGCTTACATTATAAGCAAGAAAAAAGGCAAGCTTATTTATGCAAGCGTTTACTTCATAAAGCTTGAAATCGAGTAATATTTGTTTTTTGATATGTTATGTCCATACAAATAGGATTTACTTGGATTCAGTGTGCATTTTGTAATCCTATTATCTATAAAGGCATCAGGATCTCAGTTCATTTTTTCAACAATTATCTTTTTATAAAGGTGATTTCGCTTTTATGCCATGAAATTTGTTTTCAGTAACAGCATAGTTAAAAGATAAAAAAAAAAAATTACTTCTACATACAAATTCAATAAGCAATGACATTTTTATCAATATTGGATATACTGAATTATATCCACAATGGGAATAAAAAAAGAGTTATACATATATTACATATATAGCAAAATGGGCATTTGTGTACATATACAAATATACGTGTGTGTGTGTGTGTGTGTGTGTGTGTGTGCGTGTATGTGTGTGTGTGTGTGTGTCTGTGTGTCTGTGCGCGCGCGCGCGTGTGTATGTGTGCGTGTTTGTGTGTGCGTGTATGTGTGTGTACATATATATATATATATATATATATATATGATTTATAATGAACGATCTCTTAAACTAAGATCACATCGTTGGCTGTACCGTGGAAATGAGCTCTGGCATTATCATAAAGACGCCATAAAGGATTTAGTTAACAAGGAGCCCTATGACGAAATAAGATAGAAAATTGCTGACCTCATTTCCGGTGGAGAGCAGTTGAGAACACTCACCTATGAATTACTGGCGGAAGCAATCGGTCTGGTTACAACGTGCTGCGCTTAATGGGCGTGATCCGTTAAGTAGGAAATAAGAAAATGGTAACAAGAGAGCGAGAGCGAGCGAGGGAGGAGAAGGAGAGAGAAAGAGAGAGAATCGGTCTGGTTACAACGCACCTCAGTTAATGGTCGTGATCCCTTAAGTAGATAATAAAATATATATAATAATAAAGTGTATGAGAGAGAGAGAGAGAGAGAGAGAGAGAGAGAGAGAGAGAGAGAGAGAGAGAGAGAGAGAGAGAGAGAGAGGAGGGGAGAGGGGGAGGGGAAGAGAGAGGGAGAGAGAGAGGGAGAGAGAGAGAGAGGGAGAGAGAGAGAGAGAGAGAGAGAGAGGGAGAGAGAGAGAGGGAGGAGAGGGAAAGAGAGAGAGAGGGTGAGAGGGAAAGAGAGAGAGAGGGTGAGAGGGAGAGAGAGAGAGAGGGAGAGAGAGAGAGAGAGAGAGAGAGAGAGAGAGAGAGAGAGAGAGAGAGAGAGAGAGAGAGAGAGAGAGAGAGAGAGAGAGAGAGGAGAGAGGAGAGAGGGAGAGAGAGAGAGAGAGAGAGAGAGAGAGAGAGAGAGAGAGAGAGAGAGAGAGAGAGAGAGGGAGGGAGGGAGGGAGAGAGAGAGAGAGGCAGTAGGTCCGGTCACAATGTACTTCAGTTAATGGTCGTTATCCCTTAAAGATCAAGCGACAATAAATAATGACATAAAGAAGAGTGAGAGAAACATAATGCGAGAGAGACAAATAGAGAAAGAAAGAAATGAATGTACAAGAAAAATGAAGTGCAGTAAGGAAAGAATTCGTGATGATAAATGTCTGTAGGCCATGTGTGTGTCGAGGGGAAAGAGATAGTTTGCCAGGATTCACTGATTCTTTGTTGAAATGCAGTAGCTGGTTGGGCAACTAAGCATTTGTGAGAGAGGACGTGCGTGATGCGTGCAGTCGCCAGCTCCAGCATTCCACGGGAGTAGCTTGCTTCACTTGCTTCGCTGGAACATCACGGTTATTGTTACCAGACTTCAAGTAACTCTCCTAAGAAAGACCTGTGCGCGGCAGTCCTCCGTACGAAGAATAGAGCTGCCTGCTCGCCGACATCACGCCCGCGGGCACGGCCATGTCTGAGAGAAAGTCTGAGATGCTACTCCCTGAAGCGAGAGTGGAGGCAGGGGTTGGGGGTGGGGATGGGGGTGGGGAGAAGAACGGGAGGGGACAGGAGGGCTGGACCTGAGTTGGTAGGCAAGTGAAGATGGGGAGAAGGAAAGATGGAGGGTCTTGGCACGGGGCCACAGTGCCTTGTCGGCTGCTGGACGCCCCTCCCCTTCTCCAAGCTTGCCCTACCACCCACTACACCCCCACTTACTCCTCCTCCCCCTTCTCCCCCCTACTTCCCCTTCTTCTTCTCCTTCCCCTTCTCCTCCTCCTTCCCCTTCTTCTCCTCCTCCTTCCCCTTCTTCTCCTCCTCCTTCCCCTTCTCCTCCCCCACCATCTCCATCATCATCATCATCATCATCATCCACCACTATACTACCACCATAACAACCCTTCCTCCTCATCCCCCTCCTCCACTTACACCACCAACAATAACCCTTCCTCCTCCCACAACCCCCTCCCCCCCTGCCTCCCCCGCCC
>NW_028234406.1:27710148-27712648 GCF_977035675.1 Penaeus japonicus | reverse complement strand
CTCGTCGACCTGATATGTATGCAACATTTCTTCCCTTCAATGAAATTAAGATCAAGCGCAAGAGCATTCGATTTGCACCACGCGACAAGAAAATAGCGGTAGTGGTTAAGCATCTGACGCGACCTTTAATCCGTCTACTATATTATGCGCTAATCCAAACCCGGTTCGGTGAGGCTGAGGGACACTCAATCTGGCTATGTCCCGGATGCCAATCAGTCACCAATTACGATGAGCGTTGGAGGCATCTAGTAAATGGGGTGAGGTTCAAGATTGACGAAGATAGACGTGATTTGCGCAGTGAGATGAAGTCGAAAGGCAATTATCGACTGCACTTTTTGTACGGAGCGAGGAAAACGGAGCTGTAGCCATTTGTAATTCTTCTACTTCCTTTTTTCTTATCATTATTATCATTATGATCGCTAGAAAAATGGTGTTTTTTATTTTGTTATTTTTATAATTATCATAATTTTGTTGTTATTATAATAACTAGTACTGTGACTGTTATCACCATTATTAATACTATCGCTATTTTGTGTTCTTCATATTATCACTTATTCTCAACGGTTAGAAAAGTTAAAGAAAATTTCTGGTGTGACGAAAAGGGCTTCGGGCCAAAAATGGTATAGGGACAATTTAAAGGACGATTTAACACTGTCAAATTGGCTTATTGAAATAAGCCTACCAGATAAACAAAATTACCTATTTCTTCTTTTTAAGGGCTTATCTCTCCAGGGCATTTAGTTTGATAACATGTGCGTTAGAATTTTCAATGTTGCTTAAACACTCTACCAAACCGTCTAGCTACATATTATGTTAAGTTGAATAGATGAAATACTGAGTGGATTTAAAAAAAAGTCATTTCAAAACAGCACAAATAAGCCTAATTGGGATATGTCTATCAACAGATTTGATGATAGGGATAATGAAACTACTGTTATGGATTACAACACCATGAAGATAATATGATGATGATGTTGATGATGATCGTACTAATAGTGCTAGTAATAATCATAATGATAATGATGGTAGTGAAAATGATGTTGATAATTCTATTAATCAAAGTAGAAATAATAACATTGATAATGTTAATTATTTCAATACAGTAAGGACAAAATATTAAAATAGTAGTTATGAAAAACTTATATAATCATAGCGGTGAGGATGATAATGATTAGTATAATTATTGCGATTCATACCATTAACGACGATAATTATAAATGGGAATATAAGAATTAGGGTTACATTTTGTTTTGCTGAGGTATCAATTCGGTTTGCATTGTTCTATAACATTTATACTTCACCCTTATTATTATCAATAGTGTTGGTGTTATCATTACTACTATCTTAATGATTATTATTAACATTGCTAAATGATTATGATGATTTATATCGTTATTGCTCAATATTTTTACTATTATGATGAATATTATTATTGCTGCCCATGTTTTTATCTATAATTTTTATTGTTGACAATACCGAATTTATTTTTGTCATCTTTAGTCTTGTCATATAATCATCATCTTCATATTTCATCCTATGAAATGTAAAACCACGTTCCAAACTCGAAACATGATTTCCAAAGCGAAAGAAAGTCAATGAAGGCAGAGAGCGAGAGAGCGAGAGAGAGAGAGGGTCGGGTATCTCTATCTCTCTCTCTCTCTCCATGTACGAGCTCTGCAGAGACCGCCAAGTGAGGGCAATGGTGTGCATAAGCCGGAATATGGAGGAAATGGGAAATACTCGGGTTGGAAGAGAGGACATGAGACGAGGAAATGTATGAGGAAAGGAGAAGGGAGGGAGAAGGAAGAGGGAGGGACGTTACGATAAGGAGACGCTAGGGGGGAAATTGGGAAAGCGGAGAATGGGAAGAGAGTAGACAGGGAATGTACAGCGAAATCTTGGGAAATAGGAGATGAAGTGGCATGAGGTGTGGAAATGCGGATTTGAAAGGAACGGGTCTTCAACGTGTGAAATAGGAAATACTCAGCTTGAAGGAAGAAAGAAGTATACGACAGTAAGGAGATGCAAGGAAGGATTATTAAACTTGGTAAATGGGAGAGAAGAGATGAGGCGGAAGAGTGCGTTGAATGTAGGAATAGAAGAGACAGGAGATGGGTAGATAAGTGTAAAGGAGGAGGGAAGGAGAAAGAATGGAGAGGTATAATGTGATATTACTTAATCATCTTAACATCGACGGGTTACTTGAAATGTTTTATTAATGATTTTGTGTGTTTTTCCAAGATGCACATAAAATAAGTTGTCATTCGATTTCCCTTTTATTATTATTTTTTAAATTATAAACACATTCTACACGCATGCACTTACTGACAAGCACACACAGACATTCAAACAAACCACAAACCTGCATACAAATACACATAAACACTTATGGTGTATTCCAGTGTGCATGTATATGCATTCATACAAACAGTATATCTGTATAGGTCTTTTGTTATCACGATTGGCATAGGAAGAGCGGAATATATTTTGATTTATCTAC
>NW_028234406.1:27702648-27705148 GCF_977035675.1 Penaeus japonicus | reverse complement strand
ATATATATACACATACATACACACACACACACACACACATACATATACACACAGAAAAAATAAAGAAGCAGAGATATCATTTATCTATGCTAAAACTAAATGAATGAAAAACACAGATATATACTGTAGATAAGTGAGAGCATCTATGTATAAACAGTGTTCAAAATAATAGGAAGTCGCAGGCGTTCTACATTCATAACGAAAGAGAGGCGTACGTTAGTGTGTGCTTGTGCGTGTTACATGTAATATATACACTAGTTTGTATGTTACATGAGGTACCTATACTTACTGTTCAGATGTTGCTTAAAGTGTACACGGTTCGAAAGCTTATTTGGGCATAGCTTTTAGGTCCCATTCTAGAAATAACGTTTTTTTGTGGAGGATTATACAATTATGTATGTATTCATTGTGTATCCAAATGAAATACCAATAAAGTATGATCCCCAAGTCATTCTTCCAGTTCTTCGCTAATCAATATATCTAACTGCGTATCCCGCTTAGCGTTTTTTTTTCTTCTTCTTCTTTTCTGAGAGGAAACATAAATATCTTTACCTGAACAAAATAAAGATAATAGATAAGAATAATTAAGAATAATACTCAAAATTTACTTAAGTAAGTCAAAGGTATATGAATGGTGAATAGGATGGTTAAAAAAAATAAAAATAAAAACTTTGAGTGATAATTCTACCTCAGGCATCTACTTTCTACATCCTAATCGAGATGAGAAGATAAGAAATAAGAAAGACCGGCGCAGAGAAATATATTTATATGTGTAAATCTATATATAGCTACGTGTATTTGTATATATGTATATGTAAGTATGTATGAGTATATGTAAATGTATATGTATATATATATATATGTATATATATATATATATATATATATATGTATATGTATATGTATATGTATATATATATATATATATATATATATATATATATATATATATATATATATATATATATATATAGATAACGCTGATGCTGGTATTGTTAGTAAGAAGTCGAAGCACTTCCCTATTTGGCCACCGGGTCTGTTATGCATCGGTGATGATTCAACCATTCGCTCATGTATTCTTAAAAAAAGAAAGAAAAAAAAAACGTCAAATGGCAGGGATAGCCGACCTGAATTTCTCTTCGGCAGAATGAAATAGGAAGAAAATAAAAAGTCAATCGTATCATGATTGGGGTGAATGGCCAATCAAAAACTTGAATCCAAATTTCTTTTCCCGACCTTCCAGAAATCCAGTTAGAGGATTTGGTATTCAGCGTCTACCCACCGTGCAATATGTTAAGGATTTACTTCTTTCACAGACCCGAGGGTTGTTCAATTACAAACGCTGTTTTCATTCTGTAAATAATCTTTATTTGTCTATTTTTGTAGTGTGCGTGCCTCTTTGTACACATACATACATAGACACACACATACCCCTCCCCCACACACATATGTATACATATACAAGATTGAATTAGTCTTGATTAGTCTTAGATATGATTCTGAAATTATTTATTACATTCCAAAGCAATTATGGAAGTCGATACTACCTACGATACCGATCATCACGAAAAAACACGATAGCAACTCCTCTTGTAGAATAACAATAATTTCAACACGAACGATAACAGTAGCGCATATCACTCCCCCTTTCTTTTTTCTTTCTATTTCCCTGCTTTATTCTGTCAGTTTACTCGACACAAACAGATGTTGCATCCGTGCTAATGACTGTGTTCATTAGTAACTCAGTATAACTCAGCCTTTGCCTCACTTCATTTCTCAAATTTGCATATGCAACAGGCAGTACAGGTTGCATGCAATATACTGCGTTTATCACAAGATGCTTGCTAACAGGCAGGGCATGGCGTCGGATTGTTGCTTTTGCATAGCACAGGAACCAACTTTGATATATTGTCAAGTGGGAATGGATTGCTTTTGAGGTCTTGCATTATTATAGCCACTGCTGGTATTACGATTATAATAATGATAAAAACAAAAATGGTGATGATGATAATGGTGACAATAACAAGATAAAGATAATGATAACAATGATGATAATGAAAATCATAAGAATAGTGATTGTGATGAGTAATCATTATCATCAATGTTTTCATTATTATTGTTAGTATTGTCATAATTATTATGATTATTATTGTTATTATAACAATTATTATTTTCATCATCATCATTATCATTGTTATTGTTGCTATTGTTGTTATCACTGTTATCATGGTTATTGTTGTTTTGTTGTTGAATCATCATCATCTTTATGCTATTGCCATTAATATTATTAACAGGAGTGCCATCACAATCATTACAATATTCACATTGTATTTCTTACTACTACCATTACTACTAGTGTTATCTTTCATTATTTCTATCACCATCATCATTATTGGTATTATTACTATCATTATTATTCTTATCATCATCATCGTCATCATCTCCATTATTACATCCTAGTATATTATTTTCTCCAATGGCGATATACACTGATCCGATA
>NW_028234406.1:27687648-27690148 GCF_977035675.1 Penaeus japonicus | reverse complement strand
TACTTACTTACTTACTTACTTACTCACTCACTCACTCATGTATATGTACATACATACATACATGCATACATATATATATATATATATATATATATATATATATATATATATATATATATATATATATATATATATATATATATATATATATATATATGCATGTACATATATAGACAATATACAATCTCATCACAAACACACATGCAAATACATTCTTGCTTATGAGCAATTGCAAAGAAGCGAAATAACATGGCATTTTCACTCACCCATGTGTTGCAACCACACACGTTTTCTAGTTTTGCGAGATGATAAACAACTTGGGTATTATTGCTTGTTTATGGAGTTTCTCCCTATGAAGTAATTGTCCTGAATTTTACGGTTGTAGATGGGCCTTTCGCTCAGAATAGAGAGATGTAGTTCTTTTTTAGTTTAAATGTCCAAATATTATTTGTTTTTTGTGGTTTTATTATCCTTTTTAATCTCGTTCTGTATAAACCATATTTTACCAGTTTACTTACATAATATTTTAATGTGTCATTTTGTTTGACTGGTAGATTTCCTTATGGTGAAAATAGAGATAAAAGATGAAGTTCTAGTACTGTAGTAGTAGTAGTATTGATAATAACGATGATAATGTTGCTGACGATGAAGATGATAATGTACAATGATGGTCATGACAATATGATACTGAATATTTCTATACCTGTTATGTTTATTACAGACGTTACATTTCTGAAAACTTTTTCATAGAATCATAGATTCATGATTTATTGCAGACATGATATTTACTTTTAGATATTACCTAGATATTTCAAATATTATCGTAGGGTAAGTAAACAGTAGTTCCAATTTTGTAATACTTCTTCGGGGTGTTATACACCCATAGGCCTACAATGCATCACTAAAGTCAATTATGATAATTTTGTATAAGACATTTGGCAATTTGAAACGAGAATAAATGTCTGGTCTAAATCATGTTAGATGAATGATCTCACTCCCCTCATTTACACACATTCACACGACACGCACGCACACACGCACGCAGCACACTCACACTCACAATGACACTCACACACACACGGTCATCGAATCCCTTTGGTTAACAAACATGTTATTCTAATGGTGAATGACTACTGCATATATGATGCACAATATTTTGTTAATTACCCAAACTCAGTTTGTTTGCATGTATCTTTTTTGCGTAATTTTAGTGATTTGATATATCACGATGGAGCGCCGCGTAGCCCCTATACACATGTTCTTTTAACAGAATATTGAATGAAGTGCGTAACTGCGTGTTCTTCGTGGAAAATTCTGTGTTTACCTTCCTTTATAACTCATCTAGTGTATTTATTGCTTGCATGTAGAAGTAGGACAAGAGATTATTACGCCTGGAAAAGTTGTCCCTGAAAGCCTCGACGTAACAAACACTTGTTCGACACAGGAATGTCTGATTTCAGTCACTTTGGTTAGCAGACGCGACCATAACTATAGACCAGTCGTTCATAAGATAAAATCCTCACAGATATTATCTTGAAACGTTTCATCCCCTTCACTCGTAAGATGAAAACTATTGCTAATGTGCAGAAATTTACTCTTCTTGATAGGCCACAAGTTATCAATATATACCAATATCATTATGTCTAATTTCTATTTACTTCTGTATGGTATTCAAATGTCTGTTTTATCTCAGTTTACAACCGTACCGTCCTCCTCATAGTGCAATGTCCGATGTAATTTGAAGTGCATATTAACTCTAGTAAGAAAAAAGCTATCACTGGAAATTTCCTTCCTTTTCAGTATCTAATGTCAGTGGAGTATTTCAAGTTGCACCATGACTATCCCTCTTCCAAAACAGGTAGATTGCCAGCTCTTCCTGTGACAAATACTTCTGCCTGTTGCTCTGTGTTCGTCTACAACGTTGTCATCCGCCCATCTCGGGACCTTTATGAGGGTCTCCATCTGTGGCGTTCCCAGCAGCTTCGCGTTAATGCTTATCTAATCTCTTGGCCACCTATCCTTCCCGAGATTTCTTCCAGCAATTCTGTAATAGGCCTAATGTCCCATTGTACAGACGCCTTCATTCAAAGCCTTCAGAACAACAAGATTATCTCAAAATTTCGCCACTAATCTAGAATTCCTTGGGTCAGATGCTGCAACCACCTAAATCCCGGGCAAGGGACACCAGGCTCTAAAGCTAGCCTTGCTTATTGTCCTTCCCAACCGTCGCCAATTTCCATCATTTCAACTGAATGATTAGGTACTCATATTATTCTTGCTTCCTGTTGCCCAGGTGCGTGTTGAGTCCATGGCGTCAGGCTATCCTTTATCTCTACTTCTGTTTAACGTTGGGTCTCTATTTTACATCTGAAGAGCCCTGTCCATCCACTGAACAGCCTGCTTTATACGTTTTCACCGGATATCTGAATCTGTCAAGACAGTCAGAGCTACTTTGTAGAATTTTATTTTTCTACAGAGACATTCCTTGCATTACCTGCTA
>NW_028234406.1:27657648-27660148 GCF_977035675.1 Penaeus japonicus | reverse complement strand
ATTTGTAATTCTCTCACTCTCTATATCTCTCTCTCTCTCTCTCTCTCTCTCTCTCTCTCTCTCTCTCTCTCTCTCTCTCTCTCTCTCTCTCTCTCTCTCTCTCTCTCTCTCTCTCTCTTACACACATACAAATACACGTGTGTGCCCTTACACACACGCACAAATTCCCATCACTATCACTATCACCATCATCATCATCGACATCACCAAGTATCAATATTACCGTTTTTTATTGATATCGTCACAATCTACCTTGGTATTATCATTTAATTTTGATATCGATAATAGTGTTACTAGTTTAGCTAGGTATCGGAATCAGTATTATTGTAAAATATACTCGATGAAGAGAGAGATACTATACAATTGATATCAGCATTGTTATGCTGACTTTAGAATCGTTCTCTTGGGTATGCGTAGAATGTTCATGAAATATTAGGCAAGTAAAAGCCATCAATATATCGGGTATCACATGTCGCAGACAAAGAAGCAAATTTCAAATATAGTAACTCACTGTATGAGATGTGGAATATTATTGATTTCGAGTTTCTGCAACACTTTCCATAAGCAAAGTTTTAACTGCACATAGATTTGTGCTTGAACACGTAAGCATACAGATCTGCTCTGACACACGCGCACACACATGCAGTCACACAAACACACACACACACACGCAGGCGCGCGTGCACAGAGAAGGGTGGAGAGAGAGAGAGAGAAAGAGAGAGGGGGGGGGAGGTGCCTACGAAGATGTGCTTGCTTTGAGTGCTGGCAGCAATAAGTACAACGAAGGACATTCTACGCTGGAAAGACAAAAATACCATTATGAACAAAAAATAAAAATAGATAAAAAGAATAAATAAATAAAAATAAAAAATACCAAATATTCGAATATGTGTAGATGTCAAAACATATATAGAGTGAAAATGTAGATCAGAACACAAATAGTTCATATATCCATCAGACAAGGTGACAGATGTGTAGACATGGATCCAAAGACTTTGCTTTCCATTTTTTCTCTAAGCGGAAAGGATAAAAATGATCACAGAATTTATGCTAACGTTACCTTGTACATTCGGTTGAAATAGAGAGAGAGAGAGAGAGAGAGAGAGAGAGAGAGAGAGAGAGAGAGAGAGAGAGAGAGAGAGAGAGCACTTAAAGGTGAAAGAGATGAAGAATACAGTTACTGATTAAGAAAGAGTCTAGTCTTGCTACAAGATGGACAAGTTATGAGAAAATTGAACTTGAATCTTATCTGAAACAAGGGCCAAGAGTAATGTATACGAGCCTATCGAGGAAGCGTTTTAGAGTATGAACAAATACGCACTTTAGTTTGTGAAAAATGGGAACGGAACGAAGGTGATAGTAAACAGAGGAAATGTGAATGGGAAGGCAGTGTGGACGATGTTTGCGAATCTAAGATTAAAGGAGGAAGATAGGTGTGAGGAGGCAGAGGATGTAGGAGAATGAGGAGTGAGAGATGAGGGAGAACGTGAGGGTGAGGGCGCGGGAGAGTGGGAGGGAGGTGGAGCTGCGCGCCCGCTCTGCTCCGTGGTGGCGGCGGCCTCGCACCCCTCGCAGTCTGCACCCGCCACCCGACTCGACACCACCATTGTCGTGACCTTATGTCACCTGACCCGACCCGCGCACCCACACTTATCTCACCACACTGTTGCCCAATCAGCACAACCGACAGCAGAGTCAGCAACGAACGGCAGCAGACGCTGCCTCCGCCTGCTGTCAGCTCTGACATTCCACGGGTCTTTAGCTGTGGAATGGTGTGACCTAGTCTGACCTCCCGTGAGCGTGTGTGTGACCTCGGCATTTCGTAGTGCCGCTGTTGGTGCCGGTGTAGCCAGTGACCCTTGTGCTGTGTTGTGCCGTCATATTGTCGCCCATTCATCCTGTTCTGTGAGTTCGAAATGTTGACTAGCATCGCTGTGTGACCAACCTTAGCCAGCCCTCGTGACCCCTGACCCGGCCTATTCCCAAGGTCGATCGTCTAGCGTCCCGTGTCAACCACCCACCACCAAAACCCAGGAGTCAGTGCTTCGGCTGCTCTTATTTTTTGACAGGAATGTCATGAGATTCCGTCCCAATGAGTTACGGGTAAGTAAAAGATTTAAAAAGGATTAAAATTAAATAAAAAGAAACCAGATTCATGAATTTCTTGTATACTAACCATATGCTATTCCATGTCCTCTTAAAGGTACACTTTTAGATACAGGAAATGTATGCAGACTACAATGCCATCACCTCGAAGATAATTTTCCGTCAACCACACATTAATGATATCCCCATGTGAACCATCCTTTCCCTTAACAGAAGGAACGACATTCAGAAGACATCAACAAATTTGGCCAGACCTCTTCCGGACACAGATAAGCAATGATAAGCAGCGACTTTCAGTGCACTCGTCTCTAGATGTTTATACAGATTCTTGCAGATACGGCACGAAGGATCACCTCCTGCCAAAAGCCTGGCGTTGCCTCAGATAACGTTGGCT
>NW_028234406.1:27625148-27640148 GCF_977035675.1 Penaeus japonicus | reverse complement strand
CACACACACACACACACACACACACACACACACACACACACACACACACACACACACACACACACACACACATATATATATATTTATATTATTTACATACAAATAGATATATCATGAATTTATTTTTCAGTATACCCTTTTATCTTTAGCCGAGAATTCAATATCAACATTAGAGCAGTAGCATTGACGTTAAGGGCGGTATTGGTGTTTTTAAAAAATGAAAGAGATTGATGAAATTTTCATGAAAAGTCGATCTTACTCCATTTGCACCTACTGCATTTAGTTCAGGTCGCGTAGTGGAAAATGGAAGCCCTATTTTATTTTTTATTACTCTAATTTTCCTATGACCACACAACTCTAATGAAATTCGCATATATAGAATACGTGTCACTCGTCCTCCCCCTCCCCCCCTCCATGAAATCAGGTCGTAAAGTACACATAACACCGGAAGACATTCAATATTGAAGCTCGGCTCGAAACAAACTTCAGGGGGAGGGAAAAACTGCAAACAAATTGGGTCGGAAAAATGTCACGAACCAGAGTTCCCCTTTGTAGAATTCTGGCCGGAAATGAAACTTGGGGAGCGAATGCCATAGGAAATTGAAAGCTTCTTGGAACGATACTACCGCCAAGAGAATCGTCCAATCCGTGGAAGAAGAAAAAAAAAAACAGAAAAAAGTAATGACAGGCCGTAACACAACCGCCACTTAATGCATGATTTGTTGGAATGATTCTTGAATTTGTGCAGTAGTGGTGAGGTGATCGTTACGCTTGAATATTGAAATGTTATTATGATTATCAACATTAGTGTAATTTTCATCTTCTTTATTATCATAACTTTTATTATGTTACCCTTATTTTTCTAATATGTTTTTTGACTGCAGTTGTTATGATGAGGAATGTATTTATTCTTTTATTTTTGTATAATACTCATCTTACATTATTTCTCAATAATTTTCAAAATTGTATGTATAAAACATCACTATAAACGTATACAAAAGAAATGTGTAAGGAGTTATTGGCGTCTAATGTGATATTAGTTTCGAAAAGTTGATTTAGATATTGTGGCAGTGCATCATTAACATTTAGTAGTAATTAAGATCGTGATGATTGATTTTTAAAAAGTTTTTATAGTGATTTTGAACCCACAGTAGAGGCTGCTTAAGGACTTTCCATTTAGTCATCTAAAATGAATTTGATTGTAATATCTCAAGCAACACGATGCACCAGCGGCCTCAGAGACCAAAAGGTGATTTTGAAATAGTATTAAAAATACATAAATCATAATAAAAGGGATGGAAGTCTAATATTGTTACGTTAGAACATAGAGCCGTCTGCTAGGTGTGCGATGACGTAAGTGAAGAGACGTAGGAAGCCGAATGTATAGAGAGGACAAAGCTAGGATGAAGGAAGGCATTTTTCACTGTTATTGGGGTCATATCTTATGAATCGTCACGAAGGAAAGCAAAACGAAAAAGGGAGCAAGAAACGACTTAGAATCAATATCCACTGGAGATGAGGTTTAAGTGTTAACGGCTTTTAAGGGATATGTTACTGAATCCGAGATTTAATCTGATCCAACATAGTGCTTCGTTCAAATATTGACATACCATTTGTCTGTAACGATATAGATTATATGTTTTCTAAAGAGAAAAGAAAAAACAAAACAAAAAACAATGACTTGTTTTATTTGTAGCTACGAATCTTGAAACCACACACACACACACACACACACACACACACACACACACACACACACACACACACACACACACACACACACACACACATTCATAGATACACAATAACACGCTCTCACACACACATACACACACACACACACATAAACGTGCATACATGTGTACACTCTATACATTCTCATTAAACGATCGACTCCTTCCTCACTAGCATCATCGCCCCATTTCCGATCAGATATTGTCTATCCAGAACCCATTCTTTGCCTCAATGGGGCGTGAAAGGCACCGAAGACCGCACATTATACTCTGTGCTCTTTTCTCTCCTGAATGTATACACCCCCGATACAGCCAACGGCCTGTATAAGATCTGAGATTCAATGTCCACGCTTCCATCTCTTCCTAATGGCCTGCCCTGCTGTCATTTCGACGGATCTTCTTATTTAGTGCTGACAGGAATGCAAAGTTGTTGTTTTTTCATCTTATTACTTTTTATTGTACAGGCATAACTTAAAATGTGCTGGGCTGTAAAGTAAAAGAGGCTGTTTTCCATTACTTCCTTAAATTTTTAGTTTTCTATTTACACTTAAAGTTTCAATGAGCTTCGGAGATCAAGGAAAAAAACGGATTCATTAGAACAACTTGTATTAATGCTTTGTGCATGATATTATAAGAAAACTGAACAAAAATGTCTGAAAATGACACAGTCAAAGTCCAATTCAAGTTTGGGTCAGGGTTAGAACCCTCCCCAAGGTTTATTACATGAGAGGCTGATACACATGTAATTTTAATGGGTGTCCAATCTCAGCAGTTTATGTGGCAAGGGAAACAAATGCGCTGTATTCCCAACAGTTGTCTCGTATAATTTAATTAAAGTAGTAATGCAAAGTTAGCGGTACCCTTTCAAGGAATCGAGGAGGATCATACCACTATATTTACCATTGAGTTTAGTAACTTATTTCTCATGCTTTAGACAAACATCCCCAATTGGTTGTTTTGAGACTCGGTTGGTATAGAGGAACTTCCGTTTGTATATATTTTTAATATGATATTTAGTACCTGTTAGAGTCTACATTCTCACAAACGGGTTTATGAAAAGACGTTATTGTAGTCCAATCCATTCCAATCTCGGAATTCATATCAAACATCATCACGATCAACCATTCAGTCCTACAAAACTAGTTTCCTATCGCAAGTCACCGAATAAAGGAGTGCCGCTATCACTCTGAAGCCTCTAGTAATAGTGAAACTCCCGTCACTGATGCATCAGCAAACATGAACCCACAGTCATTCCACTGCTCGTATTTACACGGATGTTTGTTTTGAAATGAGATGTGTGTCATAAGATTTGGAGTCGAGATGACGAGACAGAACACCAGTGCGTATCAGAGAGCTTGTCAAAGAGAAGAAGGGTGTATAGTATAGGGGATGGATGGAGGGCACTTATGTAAGGTGCTTATGTGAGATTGAGATCCGAAGGAGATCACCTTCTGAATGCTATCTCCTTGTTGGCTTTTCTTCCAAAGTAATTGCAGAGAATTATGGATGTTTATAATTATTATGATTATCATTTACACTATTATCATCATTATTATTATTATTATAGGGACGGTTTTATTATTGTTATTACCATTGTAATTAGAGGTGGAGAGAGATAGAAAGAGAAAGAAAGAAAGAAAGAAAGAAAGAGAGAAAAAAAAGAGAGGGTGAGTGTGAGTGGAGAGAGAAAGAGAGAGTTATTGCTCAACAGGAATAAACAGTGTATTTATACAACACACTAAAATTGTGTAGAGCGCTATCTCGTTTCCTTTATCAACTGCACATCCAGGAACTGTACCTCAACTGCAACAAACCCTTTTCTTGAGAAAATCCATCAACCGCAGTCTCGAAGGCGAGGGAAAACCAGTTTCACCTGCCAACTTAACGTGGTGCTCGCGACTTTTTTCCGTGTTATATTTTCCAAAGCATTCAGGATTTTTTTTTTACCACTAACTTGACTCGCTTAAAGTCTCCGAAATGATCATAGGTTATGATAATTAATTAAGCCCAATTCTTTGTTTATCCATTAGGAATGACGTTGAAAAGATGTGTCTTGTATGTATTATCATTATTGTTGATGTCTTTTAGTTCAAGTCCTGTATGTTGTTTCCATTAGATGGGATTTCTCCTCCCTCATTTATATCAAGATAAAAAAGTGAAACCTGTTTTAGTCTTCATTTATAACATACAATGAATCAATGTATCCATCCGTCTTAGGGAGAAAGAAACGCTCTTCCCTGCCATTATCCCAAGAAAAACTGTTTGTCAACATTTACCCATCTATCTTGCGAGAGCCTGAGTATATCCCAGCTCGGGCCTAACCCTCGCTTCAAAAATCTGGCGATTAGTCTTACACCCGTGTTCCCACGAGGGGAGGACGACCAACACCTCCCCTCGCGCTCAAGCTGTTAGGCTGACAATCTGTTCTTTCGACTTTTTTCCATAAATCTGTCGAGTATGAGAGGGGGGATAGTTTAGCCGTACGCGATAAGTAGTTTACGTAACTTTCAATCAAGGGAATTTTAATTTTAGGAATTATCTTCAAGAAATTTGTGTATCAGGATTAGCATGCTTTCCCTGCCCTGCGCGAGTTAATAAAGCTATTCGTATTTATGAGTAAGCTGTTTATGCTACGATGATGTCACCTTGGTCGCGTATCAGCATGAACATAAAGATGAGTGGCATAAAGAGACTTATTTGCATTTTTATAACTTCATGAAAATAATGTTTCGGGTATGCAAATGTAGACGTGCCTATAGTAGAATATGCCGCTAATGAAAAATAAACACGACTTCTTAGAGAACCGCTAAGAACCTTGGCCCTCGAGCGAGTACCAGCACTTTCGGAATCGATTGCAAAGGGCATTTAACAGTTCAGTGATGTCCCTTGTAGTTCAGATAGATATACATTTTTACTCTTCGTGATTATAATCTTTAAAGGAAGAGTTACGGACTCCATGCCTCCTTTCTGGCAGGAAGCAATCGATGAAGCAATTCAGGTAGTTGGTAATATTCAGTCTTGACTTCTCACAGAATTATCTCGGGCATTGCAAAGATCTTGCTTTGTTACATAACACACTGGAATACACTTACCAATCCCAGCCCTAGAAATGCCTAGTATACATTCACATTCACGGCCCTAGAATCACTGCAAAACATACCATCAGCCTTAACCTCCCCGCAGGCTGCAGGCTGTACCACAAACACACATGCACTCAGCCTCAAAAGTCGCCACACAACGCTCAGCTCAAGTAACACACCTAAGCTTTTAGACCGGGAGAAACAATAGCCTGCATTTACACACACATCCAAAGAGCCATGTTCACCGTCTCTACTCAAAATAAAGAAATAAAAGCAAAAAGTCTTAGCCTTCAATTCGAATCAGCCTCACGCTTTCACCTTGTTCACCAGTGACACAGTAAAACACTTAGACCGAACCAGGAATGTTTTCAGGTCACCCGTGCATCGTGCATTTCATTTAAGGCAATGCAGAATTTAGTTTAGGAATCATCACTGCAAGTTTGCTGAAAACACTTTTCTTCCAACGCCTCCGATTGTATATATGGATGCTCACAGTGCACGCCCTATACCAAAAAGTGTAGGACAAGAAGGCGCTATCACTTAATAGATCTTCATATCTCTTACCTACATAGGGTCTCGCATTATGTGCTCTGAATTTTTTATATATATTCACTTGTACCTTAACTGTGAAGTTTATTTACGCCCACCCATAAACCAACCTCCTTGTACTGCGGGACATGAGACGTGTGTACTTAACATGCTCGTTTTAAAGCAACCCCGTCCTATGCAGCGGTCTTAAAGCAGTCCCAACTTGTGAAACCATCCTCAGGAACCCTGCTTAAACGGCCCTTTAATATGGTTATCTTTCATCTGAAGGTTCAGCCAGGAGTAACGATTCCCAAAGATGATTTGAAAATAACACCTTTTTGCGCCCATAGTCGATAACAGCCTTGTGCAAAAACACCGCCATCGCCCCTTTCAAAACAGTCTCGTGTTAAAGCCGCAAATCAGTTTCCCGCTGCCCTTCGTCCTGGCCTTCCATCGTCATTCCCGCGTGTGCTTGAACGCAGAGAATATTTATATCCGCACTGAAAATCGCATTCATTGCCGGGAATATACCTCTTTAGTTCGCCATATTTTCATGTTTATCTACATACCCATATTTACACACACACACAGACACACTCACTAACACACACACACACTCACTAACACACACACACACACACACACACACACACACACACACACACACACACACACACACACACACACACACACACACACACACACACACACACACACACACACGCACACACTCACTAACACACACACACACTCACTAACACACTCACTCACTAACACACACACACACTCACACACACTCACTAACACTAACACACACACTCACACACACTCACACTCACACACACATATATATGTATATACATACATATATATATATATATATATATATATATATATATATATATATATATATATATATATATATGTGTGTGTGTGTGTGTGTGTGTGTGTGTGTGTTTGTGTGTATGTGTATGTATATGTATATGTATATGTATATTTATATTATGTATATGTGTATGTGTAAGTATATGTATTTGTATATGTATATGTATATATTTACATATAAATCTATATTTATATATTTACCCCACACAAACACACATACACACACATGCATACATACACACATACACACTCACATGCATACACACACACACACCCATATGCATACATACACACATGATTATACATATGCATATTTTTATAGATATATTTATATGTCTTCAGATATATTTATATATCAACTTATAAAACATAAAATATAGAATAAGAACATAATTTCCCTTTATGATTATGACATTCTGCATATATCACATTCACGGATATTATACATAGTTACCCTTTAAATACTTTTCTATCTCTGTATTCCACATTTTCTTCCTTAATCAGTTTCCATTCACAAAATCCATAACCAGCTTGCTTTGGGCTTTCATCCTTTTGGCATCTTAACAATGTCAGGTTAACGGTATTTATTTATACTTACGTTAACATGAGCTCTCTGAATTTATTTCATAAATACATGAAAAATGTTCTGTATAAGCCTTTATAGAGAAGTCTGTGCTATCCTTTTGTATAATATCCACCCCGCTCTATCTATCGCATTTGCTAAACACTTAAAGTATTCATAGACGGTAATGCAACTATCCCTTTTAACTTCCTATCAGAAAACCCAGTACATGCCCTCCCTTACTATCTGCGTCTCCTTAAAGCCCTTAAGATAAGGTCCCCTTGCCACAGCCCAGACCTTCCACAAGAGTCCTATTATTCAAACATTCTCTTTCTCAACCTATAAAACCTTCTCATATACACTTCCTGACACACTAAAACCTTAAACACACACACCTACCATCCAGCACAATAATGGCTTCATCGAGAGGGCTCACTCCATGACCTTATATTTACTGAAGACTCCCCTTACCCAGTTCGCCCTATCTTTAATAAATATCCCCGCTCTTCCTATTCTTAGCCAACACAGCCCCATACTTTATCATCTCTCTCCTTATCTTTCTTTCTAGGTCCTTCGTTTATAAAATTCAGCCTTCACTTTCAATTAAATCTCACCCCAACCCGTTTTTCCCTTCAATCTTTCCACTCTTCCCAAATGACGAAGGTTACTCTAAACTATCCATTTCCCTCTCTGCCTCTCCCTCTTTCTCTCTCTCTCTCTCTCTCTCTCTCTCTCTCTCTCTCTCTCTCTCTCTCTCTCTCTCTCTCTCTCTCTCTCTCTCTCTCAAGAGTACCCAAGTCTACAGGGTCAGAGCCGAGTTTCTATTTCAGTCATTCCTCAGATATTTTATCAATAGCTCGCATCCCTCTCCTTTATCATTCTTCCCTTCACCTCGCCCGCTCTCTTGCCACAACGTGGCTGCAAGAGCGGCGGCTCTCTTCGGCCGCCCAGCTGTAGTTGTGTGGACGTTGCCTGTGTTTGCCATAAACACTTAGTCACGTCATCATGGCGATGGGGATATTAGATATTAAAGATAAAACGTTTGTCACATGTCATCACAAGAGACTGGCTGGCACAGGCGAGGAGAGAGCTTCATTGAAGGGAAGAGGAAGGAGAGTAAGAGGAGGAGGAGGAGGAGGAGAGATGGGAGGCGAGGCTCCTGCGCGGAGATCCTGGGGGTGATGACGTATGTGGTTGCGAGTCGATGGTGTGTGGGTGAGGGGGCACGGGAGGATGAGGGGGGAGGGCGGGAGAGGGTAGGGGAGGCAACGAGGGCGGGATGGAAAAGGGGGAGGGGAGGGGAGGCAGACGGCGCGGCGAAAGTTTAGAGGTTATGACGAACGGGATTTGGTGTTGTTGGGCTTTGAAGAGGAGACAGGGACTCGGGAGAAGGAGGATAGGAAATTGAGGTAGCTCGGAGGGGTTAAGCAGAGAGACGAAAGAGGAGGTATAGGAGGGATGTGGCGCACTGCATGTGCAAGGTAAACAATAAAGGGGATATGGGAGAAGAATAAGAGAAAGAAAAATACAAGAGCAACGTAGATAGGAGAGGAACATCATAGATCTAGAGAGATTTTGAGAGCTTAAGAGTAATGGCAGTTCTGTAGGTACAATAGACAAATGGGTGACAAGAGTTATACAATGCGAGTAAATATCTGTAGAATGAACAAGAATGAGACGAGCAAATTACAGTCGTAAAATATGGATCAGGAAATAGAATCTTGAAGATCGATGAAAATTTGGAATATTGTTGAGTAGCGACTAAAGAAAATACCTGAAGATGAAGGTCTTGTAGAATAGGAGCTTGAATAAGGTACGAGACTCGAAGTCTACACGAGCGAGAAGATGACACAGTGCTCCGATCAGGCTGCAAGTGGGTTTTCTTCTGCATGGCAGCCACAGACGCAGCGAAATCCGCTTACAAAGACAATTTCGAGTAGCGAAACTCCGGGTGTCTAGTTAAGGGGGCCGTGAATAATTCCTCAAAGTAATGATTACAGACGGTAAACACGGAGCTTTAGGTCAAATAATCCGGGAAGGGATAATGACATCAGGATCAAGCCAGATTCGGGGCCCAATTGACTGTAATAACTAGATGATGAAAATTTAGACGTTCTCTTGATCGGAAAATTATTGTGAAAAAAAAATTGGACATCAGGAATCACACGTAGTGCGTTTGGGAATCTGTTATAAAAAAGGAGTGCGTTGTTTTAGTGTTTCTTCAAGTGTTGAGCTCTGAGAAGACTTAAATATGTATGTGTGTGTTTGTGTGTGGTTGTGCGTGCGCTTGATTTGGGTGTTCCTGTACATTATGATAATGTATGAGAACACTACTTTTCATATTTTATGGTTAGTGTCACTTTAAGGGTTGTGATATAAACTTTGGAATAATGCAAACTCACCATGGAAGAATCATATTTTTTCCTCTGTATTTAGCATTAAATGTCCGAAAATTATAACAGAATGATCGGACTTGGAGTATGAACACAAAAAGGTATATAACTTACTTTTCCTGACAACGCAGCTGCAAGGCAGTTCATACGTGAACGGATTACACAACGCCAGAGTCAGGTATCAACTAACACTGGTGTCCAGCTTTTCTCTTCTATGGATATAAACTACCAAAGTAAGTGAATTTGCTGAGGACTTTGATGCTCTTGCATTTGCATGCACTGACCGGTCTGCACGCATGCAAGCATTTTAGTCTCCGAGTAAGACCTTCATTCTCCAAACCTAATGCTTCAGACCTCGTAAATCCATACAAGAGCTAAGTATTAGAGCAAGTTCATGTCGTCACATTTCCGGTGTAACTGGGAAACTGTAATGTAGCTGTTATCAGTATGATAGTCTGTTACAATTTCCGTATTGAAGAGATTGGTATGTCGAGATGAAAAATATGTTTATATTGGCTATATAGATCAGGGGCGTCATCGGGGACAGCGTGAAATGAATATCTAAAAACTAGCTTCTGACAGAATAAAATGGGATGTGGGCACTACTGAAAAAGTGATCCGCTTGGGCCTTACCCCCTCTGTGGTGACGCCCATGGGTACATCCATAATTCCTCCATGGGGTACACACATATGAATTGAACTTTTTGTGATGTTCGGCCAACAAAAGACCTGATAGCTTTTGCATTATGCATTATTCTTAACTTATGCGAGGGCGTAAGATTCTCGAGTGCAAAAATCAAACATGAATTCGCCTCCAGATTTTAGCAACTTTTCGCTGGTGCTAGAAGCCTCTGACTGCCACGCCATCTTCCTCACTTCATCTAAGATTGGGGGAACTATTTCCGCCGCCGTATATGAGGTCAGACGTAATACACACACACACACACACACACACACACACACACACACACACACACACACACACACACACACACACACACACACTCACACTCATACACGCACACGCACAATTAGACAAATTTATGTAAGTCCAGGCGTCCATAGTATATAGGTACCCACATCCCAAAGAAATATTCATAAATGCATGAACACATCATCTTTAACAGATGAAGAAGCCATGTTTTTTTTCCCCGAAATTATTTGCATGGAAAAAAAGTTGCTTATAAATGTGGTGAAGGAAGAGGCATCTGTTGGCGACGAAACATATTCTATCAACACATCGCTTGACAGACTCTATCTAATGATGTCTGGAAAGCGACGGAGAGCGCGGAGGGATATCTCAAAATTTCCACCTGCTGCTTGATTTCTCACTTGATTCAGCCACATATGGATAGCTACGTGGGAAAAGGAAACGCTGTGTAATTCTCCTCCTTATGATATGCATATAAAAGCGTGTGTATACACATGTACATATACATATACATATACATATACATATAAATACACACACACACACACACACATATATATATATATATATATATATATATATATTATATATACATATGTATATATATAGATATATTATATACATATATATATATATATATATATATATATATATATATATATATATATATATTTATGTATATATATACACATACACATACACATACATATACATATACATACACACACACACAAACACACATATATATCATTGTGTGTTTGTTTGTTTGCGTATACTGAGGGCAAGCGAGAGCGAGAGCGAGCGATTTACTTTAACATTTTATTGTCTGTAATGCCTTGATCAGTAGCTGTAAACAAAATCATCACTTATATGAAGACTTTCATTACATCAATTTTCTTTTTATATGATTTTTTTCTTCTTCTAAAAATGACTCTTCTTTTTCACAGTTTTCATATAGTTTCTAATTTGGATTAGACGTGGAGTTTATGGTTAGCTATAAGGCCAAATAAGTATCCTGTATGATACTTTTATCCAACTTAGACTTCAGCTTGCGAAATCCAGGGATTAGGCCGGAGAACCATAGTGTATGTCATTACTTTTTATGTTTATATAGTCACCTTCTCTTTTTTTTCTAAATCTAGCCTTTCTAGAATTTTTTGGGGGAATGATTGAGTATTATCCGTTACGTTCGTCTAGTGTTCCGTGACTATTAGTACACGTCAAACAGAGATGAAACCGAGACTTGAAATTCTTTGTGTCCTTGCCATCAGACGTGAACCAGGATAATGTCAAAGCAAACGACGTGATCGCTAACAAGGACAGCATCAAAAGATTCCTTGGTTAGATTCCACGTCAGATTCTTTTATTTATTTTTTTTTCTCACAAGGGACTTATTTACTTATTTGTTTGTATATTATCATTTCATTTAAATATTATTTTATTCACTGGCCTTTTGGTGTATCTGTTCGCTTATGTTCTTGATAGTTCATCTATAATGAGGCAAGGGAGACTATTAGCCGTTGTTTATGTAAGTATTCACGAATAACAGAAGTGTAAGGATAAAGACAATCAATCTTGAATGTGTAGAAGGAATGGCCCAAAGCCCAGAAGTAATGCGTCATATCTTTTGCAAATGAGTCATTGCGAAATGATTAAGGGAATTAGCCGATCACATATCCTGTTTGTCTGAAGAGAAACAGGGCGAAAACGTATGAATATTTCACAATGTATCATTCTGAATTACGATTTCTGAAAATAGGACCAAGAAGTTTAACGTTTCTTTGCGCGTGAAACAGTGCCGTAAGTTCTTGTAAGAAGACTTAACTCATAAAACAATTAATGTTGCTTACGAGTATAAATCCTGTCAAGAACTGCAACTTTTAAAAACTAGGATATGGGTTTTCACGCCATGGATTATTAACTAACCTAAACGCAATTCTCTCACCGTCAAAAAAATGTAGTGATAAGTTAAGAAAACACACACACGTCCATGCACACGCACACGCACACACACACACACACACACACACACACACACACACACACACACACACACACACACACACACACACACACACACACACACACACACACACACACACACACACACACACACACACACACACACACACACACACACACACACACACACAACCACAACCACAACCACAGACGCAGACGCACTTGGTACTATGTTTGCAAAGTGCTGACGCCGTGTTCTTGGAAGTGAAACAATGTATGGACGTCGGCTACCTTTGCAGACGTCTTTTTTCATAACGTCAGCATACCTTTAAGCCGGATTGTAGTCCGACTGGCAGGTGTATAGAAATATCCGTCTCACTCGGCCGTGTTACTCGATTATTTTGCTTCGTCTGAGTTTAGGAACTGTATATATATATATATATATATATATATATATATATATATATATATATATATGTGTGTGTGTGTGTGTGTGTGTGTGTGTGTGTGTGTGTGTGTGATTACATATAAAAATAGATAGGTAAATAAATATCTATCTATCTATTTATATATATATATATATATATATATATATATATATATATATATAAACGCACATATACATATAGAGAGAGAGAGATATTGGATCTTGTTTTTTTTTTACGTGAGTGCATTGCGTGTGTTTGTTTGTGTCCGTTTTGTGTTGTCACTTGTGGAAGAGGGAAGTAAAAGGCGATAAAATGCATCTAGGGTTATAGGGAAAGTCCAGGCCTGACGTGTGACAAAGATTGCAATAAGGGGGATAGATCGCGGAGAAGGGAGAGATAGAAAGATGGATGGATGGGGAGAATAAATCCTAATTGCAACTACAGAAGGAAAGACAAAGTGACATGGAAGGAGGGGGGGATGTCACACACACACACACATATACACACACATACGCAAGAAAGAAAGAAAGAGAGGGAGAGAGAGAGAGAAGAGAGAGAGAGAGAGAGAGAGAGAGAGAGAGAGAGAGAGAGAGAGAGAGAGCGAAAGAAAGAGAAAGAGATAGACAAACAGACAAATAGAGAGGACCCCAATGGAGAGATTTCCAGAACCAGGTGTTTCTATTTACATTTTTCCAGCGAAAAGGTCATTGTGTTGGTGTTTCGAGCCGTTTAATCCCGTCGAGAGCACATTCAGTTTACAGTTATGGACTTCGAATATGGACGTCCTGTTGTCGGACTGAATCTCGTTACTCCTGCTGCAAAAACCTAATGACTTCCATTCTCTGATTCTCTTAATCCTTCATTCTGTTCCTCGGCTGGCTGCTGGATTCTCTGAGCTGGCCGATTCATTCTTGTAAAGACCTTGACATACATCTTATTAACTTAATGACAACTTCATTCGTGTTGTCTTTGTGATCTAGCTTTTGAACGGAATGGGTGTGACATAGTCGAAGGTGCTCCTTTTAATGGTGGACATTTTATTCACTGTATTATGAATACACTGTACATGCATATATAGACTCTACAGATATTTAGTCCGATAGGTTTATCTGTAAGTAGATAGACAAACACACAAACACACACACACACATACACACACATACACACACGCTTATGCATGTATATGTGTGTATATATCCACAAACACACACACACATATATATATATATATATACATATATGTGTGTGTATGTATATGTATATGTATATGTATGTGTGTGTGTGTGTGTATGTATGTGTATGTGTATGTATATATGTGTATGTGTATATGTGTATGAATTTGTTTATGTGTGTGTGCGCGCGCGTGCGTGCGTGCATGTGTCTGCGTACGTGCGTGCGCGCGTTTGTGTGCGTGTAGATACACAACTGTGAGTTTGTGTATATGCATTTGTGGCCATATTTAGATGTACTTTTAGGTATTTCATATAATTTTGTTTGAAAAATATATTGTGCATATAATCTTACATAATAGTCCATGTATATGCTTCATTTTCCTTAGAGTAAAAAGTCTGAATGTTGAAATTTTCATGTTTCTCATCCTAGCGATTCAACTAACTTAGACGATGTTTATTACACCCTTACGTTGAACCGACATTAGGCGCCTCCTCGTGTAAAACTAACGATCTGTGTAATAGTTAATCTGTAGAGGCCAATTGCCTTCAACACCCTTCATTCACTGAAATACGTTGTTGGCAGAGATATTATGCGTGGGGATTCTGTCGCCCATCAAGATTACAGTTGAGACTGCTTTTAGTGGGGTTAGGGGAGACGGGTGGGGAAGGAGAGTAGGAGGAGGAGAGAGGGAATGGGGTAGTGAGGGAAGGGGAGTAGAGGGAAGGAGTACGGAGGAGGGAATGGAATTTGAGATCCGAATCCCTCTCCTCTCTGGGCCAATGGCACTGTCAATTTAGTCTGAATCGCGCAAAATCTAGCGTGCCTCAAGGCCAATTTGAGCGTTTTTTACGGCTTTTTGCGCGAGAGTATCTTTTATCGGAAGTCGGCGATTTTTAGGTATATTTTATTTGGCGTATAGAATGGCCGACGTGAATGAGTCATAATTTCTTATTGGAATGTCTGCTGTTACTTGTTTGCGGTTTATCTCTGGTAAGAATCTAGCAAGAACTAGCCGGATCTATATGGAATGTTGGATTGGTAATAGATATAGCTTCAGAATAATAATATATTTTATGATGATTCACTTATTACTGTTACATCTGTTGGTACCGATAGTGAGTGATGATATATTGACATAATGGATATACGTTCTCCAGAAAAGCAAGATCAATCCTTGGCTTGATTCATGTACCAGGTAAAGGATTTACGACTGTTGTGTAAATCTCTGATAATCTACTCCATTATAGGCGGCCTTTAAACTACAATTAATAACGCTCGAACCGCGAAGCATTTCGCATTGACAATCGACAGGACATCTCGCTCCT
>NW_028234406.1:27607648-27610148 GCF_977035675.1 Penaeus japonicus | reverse complement strand
TGTATCCGTTCCTTACAAAAAGGCGAATTAAAGGCGTTATCCATTGTATCCAAACAAGGGCATTGCATTTCAAAATATTTACATGGGATTCATGAGATCTGCTCCTCAGTGAATCTGTCTCTCGCTCGGTTGACTTTCTAAATTCAATATCATTATCATATCCGCTCCAAGTTCCTGTCTCAAAGGTAAAAGAAAGGATATTAAACTGAAGAGTTGGCCTTTCTTCCAATAACACTATACCGGGGGACATACGCACACATACACAGACTTGCAAATATATCGGAGGAAGATCCCAGGTATAATACGGAATAACACAGGTAGGTTTATCGACACTGGTGCACGAATAACCATCGGTAAGGCGGGCTATTTGCCTTCCCTTTCTTGAAGATTGTAAGTTATTGTAGATGTCTTGACATATTTGCCAGCGCGTGTTTGCAAATAGGGAATGGAAACGCAGGTAACTTCATTTTCTTTTTGGACCAGTTTTATATTATTATTATTGTTATTGTCATTGTTGTTGTTGTTGTTGTTATTATTATTATTATTATTATTATTATTATTCTCAGTATTATCATCATCATTATTATCAGTATTATATCATAATGATTTTTCGGTATGAAGACTGGGGAAAAGAGGCTGTTTTTTGGAGTGGGCGTGTTAAGGGTACTCAAGGTTTCCTTAAATGATACGTGACATAAAGAAATTCAAGCCATAAATCCCCCCAAAGTTCTCGGATCTTCGCGGTGAAATGTGGAGATTAAAGTTTTCGCCATTGGAATCTTCCGTTTTACAGCAGGGACATGATGACTTGATCGTAACGTCAGGTTTGCAAGGGCGTTCTAAGGAAGCGGAGTGCCAGCGTACGAAAATATACGTATTTCCAATCACATTTGTTTATACAGTGTGTATACACATATACATATACAAAGAAACCTTTAAAAGAACGTACTTCCGAAGTTGACCTAGGTGCCTTTCATGGCCACCTTTACGAGATATTGCTATTACGGACTCGACCTTATATGAGCCATAACAACTATCTCTGATACTTTAGCTATTTCTGTACAGGTTTGATCGCTTAATGGCCCATCCCCTGCCATCGCAACATATATATATAACCCCCCGACGGCCGACGCGTTGACATTCACTTGGTTTGTTTATTTTGATTTCTTCTTTGTAACGTATTCTGTGTCAGCATAACTGGCCTAACTTCGATTCCGATGCAGCTATTGTCGGTTCATATTAGACGCTATTGTACACAAACTAAATTCAGAAACGGCGCTTTCGTGGACAACGCACGACCTCAGCAGTGATTGCGCCGGTGTCTGAACATTTCTGCGTCGCGGTAAAACTACGGTGAGGAATAGCCGGTTGCTTTTTGTTGCCTTAAGACACACTAACACACATGTAGGTGTATACGACACTCACTCACTCATTCACTCACTCACTCACTCACTCACTCACTCACTCACTCACTCACTCACTCACTCACTCACTCACTCACTCACAGTTATAATGCATAAGTGTGTGTCGGTATCTATACATACTATATTTTCGTATATGTATTTCTATCGGAGGAAATGTCGAGTGTGTTTTGTTATTAATACAAATAACAGAAAATATCAAAGTCAAATGAGATACTGAACAAATTAATATAATGTAACATCAATATAGATGTAACATTTCAATTTGTTATAGTAAAGTATAATGAAATTAAATTGGAAATATCAACGATATCCTTACAAATTAAACGACAAGATAATAAAGATTTGAAAAGTTAAATTACTAAGAACAGATATTGGCCGTAAAGTTAAAGGTCTATTTGTTTCTGAATTCTAGGAAAAGGTTAATTGAAATATATCTGTAATGATAATGATTACTGTTACTTGCTTTAGACTGTGTTTATAAACTACTGTTGTTACAACTACTACTACTGTTGGAATTATTATTATAATCAGTACTATATTGTTATCATTATTATCACTTTTGTTATCATTATCATTATTTTTATTATAATTTCTACCATTATTATTACCATCATCATTCTTAATATCATTATCATTACTGTTATTATCATTATAATAATAATTATTATTATTGTTATTATTGTTGTTGTTGTTGTTCTTTATTACTGTTATTATTATTACTATTATCATTATGATAGTAATACTATTGCTGAAAATGATTACCATTATAATTATTGTTTTTTTTATCATTTTCTGTTTTATTATGACTTATTGTAATTAACATTATAGCGACTACTCTATTACAACTGTTGTTATTGTTATTATCATCATCATCATCATCATCATCATCATTCTTATTCAACTTGAGATTCTCTCTCCATTATCCAAGCACATGATATTTCCTTTCGCCCCGGAGCTTACCTCTTTAATCTCGAAATCATTGAGATAATTGGTAATTGATAATTGATAATTGACTTGATTTTACGATTTGATTGCTACAGTAATTCTGCTTTACGTTGAATACAGATTGAGACTTT
>NW_028234406.1:27590148-27592648 GCF_977035675.1 Penaeus japonicus | reverse complement strand
CGTGTTGCTTTTCTCCCGTCTGGTGAATTAACCTACTTTTAAGGGGAATCTCTTCTCTTTCCTCAACTCAAGCTAACCCTACCCCCTCTCTTTCCTTTCCTTACCGCCAAAATGAAAATTAATTTGCTCTTGATCTAAAATTAGCGTGAAGCCACCCCACCGTCGCCATGACAACCGCCTCTACAGCTCGGCTTTGACCTGCCGACGAATAAATTGGAAACAGGTTCTCGTGCTCGCTTGTTATTTTTCCTCTTTTCTTTGTTACTTCCTTTGCTTACTTTGCGTCGGTTACGTCATTAATCTCCGCGATCTTTACTCTTTTCCTCGTAGAAGACTTCTTTTCATTGTATTCATTGCGAGTGACAGTTATATAACGTTTCGTATATATGCCGTGCACTTGATTTCGCCTACTCTTTCGACGCGGGATATCTGCGACCAATAAAGGTGCTGGATGCCTTTGTTGCACTTTCAATTTTGGAATATTTGGTTGACTTTTGGAACATGAAAGTTGATGTGCAGTTTCATTTACCTTTTTCCCCTTTTATTAGATCTACATTTTTTATAAAATTGTATCGTTTTGTTGTGTTTTTTTCACTAGTTTTTTTTTCCTTCGTTCTTTTTTCATAGTTCCATTGGTGGAGTATTTCATCTTGACCTATAGGTTTCTTGTGAATTTGTGTGTTCGTCTTTTTAGATACGTATGTATCATCCTCCTAGTTCATTTGCGAATAAAAGCTCCTGTTGGTGATGTATGGATTCATATTTCATTAATCCGATTCTTAATTATGACGTCCTCCGTTACTGCAATAAGGGTCTTCGGCTTTTCTCGACGTGTCTCTGCTGTCAGTGTGGCATGGCTGCAGGTTCCCCTCTTTCAGCCCCCTTTTCTTACTTCCCCTTCTTGTAGTCTGTCTTCTCTTCTTTTAATTTCTTTATATCTGTCACCCACTCCTTGTTCTCCTCCTTTTCCTTCTTCTCATACCCTCCCCCCCTACTTACTCTCAATCCCCTCCTTTACACCCGTCCCTTGTCATCCTCTATGTCTTTCTTCGTCTACTTTTCCTCTTCGTCGTCAACCTTCCTTTACTCCCTCTATGTCCTCCTTCTCCATCTCCTCCTTCTTATGGCTGTCCTTTCCTTCCTCGGCCCCCTCCTTCTTCCTTCTCCTCACCTTCCTTCGCCATTCGCCACTTCGTTGTCGTCTCTATTGTTTGCTTCATTAAACTGAGATGTTAGTTAAGACGTCTTTCTATGTCTTCCTTCTGTGACACCCTCGCTCTCAACCTTTCTCCAACTCTCCTTTCTTCCTTTTCTCTTCCTCTCCTCCTTGCTACCTCCCTTCTTTCTTTCTTTCTTTCCTCCACTTTTTCATTGCCTTTTATTCCTTCCCTCCTTCCATTTTTCTTACTTCTCGTTTTCCTTTTTCCTTCCCTCTTTCCCTCTTTCCCTAACCTACTCTCCCCCTGCCCCCCCCCCCCTCTCTCTCTCTCTCTCTCTCTCTCTCACTCTCTCACTCTCTCTCTCTCTCTCTCTCTCTCTCTCTCTCTCTCTCTCTCTCTCTCTCTCTCTCTCTCTCTCTCTCTCTCTCTCTCTCACGTTTCAATCCTTATTTGCGCCGCGTCGTCTCCTTTCATTTTTTTCATTTCGAAGTCTTACATTTGCATGTGTCTTTTCATGTAAAAGTCGCATTTACCGCCTTCTCCAATGGCCGCCTTTCCATGTCATTCACTTTTTTCTTTTTTTCTTTTCCGTCTTTTCTGTGTCCTTTTGTGTTCCATTTCCATTCAATATTCACTTTTTGGCTCTCCTCTCTCTGTTATTTTTCTCCATCTCTCTCTCTCTCTCTCTCTCTCTCTCTCTCTCTCTCTCTCTCTCTCTCTCTCTCTCTCTCTCTCTCTCTCTCTCTCTCTCTCTCTCTCTCTCTCTCTCTCTCTCTCTCTCTCAATCTCTCTCTCTCTCTCTCTCTCTCTCTCTCTCTCTCTCTCTCTCTCTCTCTCTCTCTCTCTCTCTCTCTCTCAATCTCTCTCTCTCTCTTCTGTTTTATTCTTGTCTTGCCTGAACATTTTCACATCGTTGTTTGGAACCTATATCGTATTCTTTTCATATGTTGAATAATATAAATATGTGTTGTTTCTTAACGTTTTTTATTGTAATTATATTTAATAATCCATAAATCCATTTTCCTTTTTTCTGGGATTGTAAGCTTTTTGTCAACCGTAACTACGGTATAAATTGGATTACTAAAAATGAATAAATTGATGACCGAAAGAAGGAATAAATAGATATCTTCGAAGAGGTTGGAATTTTATCCTTGTCTCACTGTCACTTCCCGATATAAAACTGTACCTCCTCTTGACCTCAACCGGACCCTTTCCCCTCCCCCTTTCCCCTTCCTTCCTCCCCCTCTTCCGCTCTTCTTTCTCTTTCCTCCCTCCCCCATTTCTTCTCCCTTCCTCCCTTCTTCCACTAGCCCAAGTCCTATCTCTTCCTTTCCTGTCGT
>NW_028234406.1:27552648-27557648 GCF_977035675.1 Penaeus japonicus | reverse complement strand
GGAAACCCCTTTCGTGCAATCTGCAATAGTTGAGATCCTGCTTTATGCGCATTCTGAGCGCTCATCAACTTCATTCAAAAGTTAAGCATCTTTGGGATTATTATCTGTTACGCGCGGCTTCCCGTCTTTTTATTCATTTTGCTATCTTTAGAAATGTTTTCTTTATAGGTATGGGTATCATTATTAATATTCTTTAATATTATTATCATTACTATCGTTGATATTATTACTATTGTTATATAGCTGTTGTTATTATCATTGTTGCGATTATAATCATTAATGTTGTTGTTATCATTATCATCATTGTCATTATTATCATGATTATTATTGATATCAATATTATTATTATTATGGCTACTATTCCTTATACTATTGTTACTGTTATTTATTATTATTATTACCATTATTGTCATTATCATTATTATCATTATTGTTATCATTACTATTTTTATTATTATTGTTATTTTCATTATTTTTCCACCGGCTGCAAAGGCAAGTATTTCGGGGAAGTTTAATGAACTCTGATCCATAAATTCATAAACAAATTTCTTTATGAAGGAAGGGAGTTCTTTAAATGTCTCATATGTTAACTCGCTCATTACCTAGATGATTCCAAATGATGTATTTTGAAAGCCTCATAATTCTTCCACTGTTATGAACACAACACACACACACACACACACACACACACACACACACACACACACACACACACACACACACACACATACACACACACACACACACACACACACACACACACACACACACACACACACACACACACACACACACATACATATATATATATATATATATATATATATATATATATATATATATATATATATATATATATATATATATATATATATATATATATATGCATACGTATATGTATATGTATATGTGTGTGTGTGTGTTAGAATGCCATCACATTGCTAACGAGGGATTACAGAAAATAAACGAATAAACACGGCGATGACTGTCCTGATTGATTTTAATTATTTTCTAAAGCAATATATCCTTAATGGTAATATCAAATCTTATGCAAACTGTGCAGCACGATTTTGAAAATGGACAAATGAAAGACTGCGCTAATATATACCGTTTTTAAAACATTGGGTTGACGAGCCAGTGCTAATTTCCTAGCAACATATAAGACAAAAACGCATATGAAAATATGAAAAGCGCCTTTATAGCTCAGAACACACACACACGCACGCACGCACGCACGCACACACACACACACACACACACACACACACACACACACACACACACACACACACACACACACACACACACACACACACACACACACACACACACGTACATACGCACACATACTTGTTATTTAAAGAAATATATAAAAGTAAATATATCACAAAGTATTTATGTCGATATTCTTTTTCTTTATCAAAACAGAATATGCTAAATTTCAAGCAAATATAGAATCTTCCAAATGTAGAAAATGTAATCGAATGTCACCCTACAGTATTACTACCTCTGGGGACCGTCAAGAAATCGACACATGATTAATGCAGTAGAGAACATAAGAAGAAAGAGGTGAATGAATGCAATAAAAGGCAGAGAAAGAAAAAGAGTATTAGAATGAATGCAATGAAAGGAAGAGAAAGAAAAATAGTATTAGATGCACTGTCACACGTTCCTCTTGTACCAGTGTGCTTATATCCCGTAAATGAGAATTATCGTACCCAAACAACCAGTAGAAACGAACATTTTTTTAAGTCTCACAATAATTATAATCATAGAAGGGATGTGTAAGAATCTCTCCAAATATATCATCATTTTTTCTCTTTTCTTTATAGATGTCGAGTCAAATCTTTGAATAACCAATGAGATATGTAAATTTTCCATACCATGGTTTCAGATTGATTTACCGTGTAAGTATAGCTTATAAGTGCCACAAATAAAGTATCCGTATTTCAGAAGAACATAGAACCGTTACAGAGTTCAAATCGTCAAATTATTTAAATATAACCGTTACAGAAGGTATAAAGTAAAATGGACTTTAATATGAACGTTTAGATATAGACGTTGCACAAGGCGTAGTCTAATCAATTAAATAAAATCGTTACAGAAGGGATAAAGTCTCATGATTTTGTGAAACGTCAGAGAATTTTGCTCTTCAAAACTAAAAGGAAGGCGGTATATGAGAGTTTATTACATGTGGATATTTAGAGCTCTGTAAATAACCGACGCGACTTGTATACAACCAACAGTAAGCAGTTTGTGCCAAAAACATACAAACACCAGCGTATTTTAGCATTAATGATGATATCATGTCCAAACGCCCAGAAACGGCTTCCGCTTTCCTCTTCTTTTCCTTGTTTCTTCGTTTCTTTTACATTTCTATTTCATTTCCGCTCTTCCAGACAGCGCGTTTAATTTCATCCACACTGTCATATACAAAAGAAAGCTTGACGCCCTTCTCTTTTCTCCCTCCCCCCTTTCCCCCTTTTTCTGGTGCAAGACGTAACAAAAATGTTGACGTGAGAACGGGTTTGCTCAAAGCAGTGTTGCATTTTTCCCTTACCCTTTTTCACCCTCTTCGCTCTCTTCGTTGCAACACAGAAATGAAAATTTAGGTAAGATCCAGTCTTGTGTATAAAATTTCCCGATAACCCAAGCTATGCCACTCTTTAAGGCGGACAGAAAACTCGGGCGAGGAAATTGTTTGGCGTGTAAGAAGAACTGGCGTTGTTAGGAAAGGGCCAAGTGAGGGAGAGAGAGAGAGAGAGAGAGAGAGAGTAAGAGAGAGAGGGGGGGGGAGAAAGAAAGAAAGAGAGAGAGAGAAGTGTAGGAGAGATAGACAGATGTGTGTGTGTGTGTATAGAGTAGTACCGAGATAGGTAGATAGGGGGAGAGAGCACTGAAACGTGGGGACGAAGCAGAACGCCGTTTACGGATACCTTCGGGAATTCGTGTAGACTCGCAGGTAATAAAACAGATGTGTTAACCTTAATAGGATGATCATCGCCACTCCGAGTGAGATATTGATGCCATATGTCTGCTTATACTTCGCATCTCATATCTAGTTATGATTGGTCAGAATGGGCTTGTCCTTTTCCTTGTAAGAATGGGAAACAACGCTCGGTTTCTTGAAGAAGCAGATTCAGCAACAATTATAGTAGTAGTAAAAGGGGAGCTTTGGAGGCCATTTATAACGTTGCGCCTTTTTTGTAGGGTTAATGCATTACTGTAATTCACCGGGATACCTTTTTCATATTGAAGAAACACTATTTATCACCCGGTAAGTGAAATTATTTATATCTAGAAACGGGTTTCTCGGAAAATGTGTTATTTCGACTAAACTTTCTTTTGAATTCCGGAATGTATTAACAATACTTAATTAAAGGTAAACGTGTAATGAAAAAGAAAGTACTTTACAATTCTTACGAATGAAATTGTGAAAAAGATGTATTTAAAAAGGATATACGAATACAATGATAATGACGGTAATACCAATAGTAATAATAATACTTCTAGTAATAATAGAGGTACTGCTGTAGGAAACATCGATATTAGATGTGAACGCGGTTATGATAGTATTGTGTCTGATGGTGTTCACTTGGAGTTTCCAAAGGCGAAATCAACATTTTTATGGTAATGGTAACGCTATCTGTATATTGATTGTGTTACCCTCAATGTTTGTGATGATAATTTGGTTCTGGGTAATTGGAGTGATTAGGGGTCAGTGAAAGCCTTCATAATGGCAATAGTGATGCAAGCACGAGTGGGTTTTATTACATCAACATCAGTGTAGTGATTACGCGAATCATGTTTTTAATGCACGTATGCTTAGGTTTCACGACAGGAGACTGGATATGGAACTCTGCGCACGTCTGCTCTCTCGGGTGAATGGACATTGTTCCGCTGAGGTTGTCCTGTGAGCATAGAAGACCTAAGAGTGATTATCTTCTAGGAGTTCCTTTGTGTGAGGAATGCTCGAAATGTTTAAAGTTGTATGTGTTTCGGACACACATTTTGAGATCAATACAAACGCAGAGGCTAATCGTAAAGTTCTCGAAGTAAACTTGTTCCGCCACTGAAGTTTGGGGGAAAGAACTGAGGTACAAACTGCGTCCGCACAGAAACTTCTGTGTATTCATGTACGTCGACTATGTGAATTCAAACCTGATATTTACTGTTAATAATAAAGACGTTACATTTTACTCGGTGCAATTTCACGGTGTTTGAAATCGTTCCACAATAGGCATCCAAAATAAACATCAAACAGCAATTATACCAGGGTTGTGCGATGAGATTTCAAGAAAAGATAAAATTGTTTGGTAATGAAAAGAATCTAATTAATCCGTTTATAAAGCCAAGAATCCAGGGTGAAAAAGGTTCAAAGGCATTGAGTTGCTTCAGGAACGGGATTACAAAGCTACACTACCTCCTGGTGGTGCATCTTCCTCGGAAAGGGAAAAATGGTGCCGGGAAATTAGACCAGTTCTATTAAACTTTAGGAACAGGCTTTTGTGACGAGTAAGCAGTTAATAAAAGTAGATTTTAATTATTAATAACAAAAGGGAAAAAGGGCCGAGAAATGGGTCACTCGAAAAGGGTGATAACAGATGGACGGCGATAGCAAAGATTGATGGGGGATTGTAGGACAGAATAAGTAAAGAGAGAGTGATGGTGACGGGGCGAGAGTTGAATTGAAAGATGGATCTGATTAAGGGCGATTGAGAGGCTGGTGACCTCCCTGGAGAGTTTGTATGTAATAGGGCGAGGTGAGATCATATTGGAGATCGCGATGATTTATGAAAAAGGAATGTCCAATCCTCTCCTGAGATGCTCTAAACTGACCGCTGATCGAAGATGTAGAAGGAAGGAAGGAAGGAAGGAAGGAAGGAAGGGAAAATAGGACCATGTGACAGAAGCTATAATCGGAAATAAAGATTAGACTTACTTACATTGACATGTTATATTGTTCAATACACCTTATTATGCGTTTAGCTTGTTTGTCT
>NW_028234406.1:27527648-27530148 GCF_977035675.1 Penaeus japonicus | reverse complement strand
AGGAGAGAAGGAGAAGAAGAGGGACAGAGAGTGGGCGAGGGGGGGGGGGGATGAGAGGATGAGGAAAAAAAGGTTGAAGAGAGAGAGAAGGGGTGGGGGTGGGGGTGGGAGAGGATGAGGGGATAAAAAGGGAAAGAAGGGAGGGAGAAGTGAGAGGATATGAGGGTAAATAGTAGGATGAGGGAGAGAGGGAGGAGGGGGAGTGGTGCGAGTGAGGGAAAAAGGGCATTTTGAGATACTTCAGAATGTTATGCTAACATTACTGTTATTTCAACTGGTACTGATATTAACCAAAAATATTATGGAATGATTTTATGAACAGAAATAATCTAGATTTTTCACCACACGCAAAATGTCATAACCAGTAAGGAAATATCTTGTTTAACTGTTATCACGGAGTTTGAAAATTATTATAGTTTTAAGATGGTCAAATAAACACAATGATTACAATGAAAGACAAGGGAGCTATTGTGATTATGATAGCAGTAAAAGTAGTAATCGGTTTCTCAGTAACATTTACGCTATCGTTGGAAGTGGCAATGGAAATAGAATAGACATGATACTCGCACAAGTTAAAGAATAAGAGTTTTATAGCCTCAGTATAGCAGTTAGATACACCAAAACAGGATCCCACCCCCGAGGAAAGCGCAAGCACTTGGCTCGGACGTGAGTGCAGCAGATTAACAGAGAAGCAAATAAATCCCATGAGGCCGAGCAAGTTTAGCGGGCTAACCCCAGGGTCAGGGCACTCGGAGCCTCTTGCCACACAAGCCAAGAAACTCTGTTTACTCAGGTTTTCCTTGGGACCCAATATCCAGCAGGCCAGGAAGCCAGGTTTCTCTTATGAGGTGAATTTGAGCTGAAAGTCAGTGAGCTCGAGGGATTCGGGTTCGCCGTTGGGAATTCAGAAGGAGGAATCTTTATTGTGTTGATCTATAGAAGAGATGGCGGTTTGGGCGGGTGGCTCTCGAGGTGTGATTTTTGGGGGAGATGGGATTTTGCTTCTATTTTTCGAGGGTGGTAGGCGGCGCGGGGTAGGGGAGGGGAGGGGAGGAGTGAAGTGTCTTTTTCACCTCTTTATTGTGTTGTTATGCACCTTTCGATAAAAGTAATTGCTTAACTTTACTCGTAATAGTAGCTTCCTCTAATGGTTACGTAATGTTTCCCAATTGCTGCAATTTGAAACAGCTGCTGAAATTGCCATTCGAAGTTCCATATTCTAACTTATAGTTAGTTGTCTTGCATTGGGAAGTGGCTATCGTGATTTCTTTTATCAGTGCTTACTCTGCTGCAAAATTGCAGGTCAGCGTTCAAAAGAAAATTCGAGATTTCTTATGTTGAAGGCAGAGTAAAGATAAGAAACATTTTGTAATAGTAAAAAGGAAAGGACACAAATCCAGCAATGAAGTCCCAGATATGATCTTAAGGTAAACAGGTTAAAAATGTCCCCCTTTTTATTTTGATAGACTGTTTGTCAAGTTGAGTTGCTAACTCTTGTATTTTTGCATTGCCTAAATATAGGATACAGAGATTGGCAGTAAAAAAAAAACAAACAAAAAAAAAAAACAGTTCTTGGAGCTATAAATACCATACTTTAAATGCCAGATCAAATCCAGGGAATCCATATAAAATCAATCAAATCCAGAATTTTCATCAGTATCTCCTGCACTTGAACCAGTTTGAATAGCTGATCGACCAACACTCCTAAAAATAAAGAAATAACAACATTCAATTTCTTTTTTTCTTTTTTTTTTTCTTTTTTAAGTCAGTACAGAATGCACAGAGAACATGGCTCACCCACTTCCCTATTGGTGTACACAGGCCCGTCCGTTTGGTACAGGGAATCGGCTGTCGATATTGCAGTAAAATGCTTCACTTTTTATTCCTTTGTGTTATGGGGATTATTCGGGGTTCCCTTTTTAACCGACCTATAAAGTATATGCGCCACTAACGTTATATCTAAAAGTTTTTTTTCAAAAACATTTTGTATGACGAATTCGCATAAAATGTTCCTTGAATAAAGAATTTTACGTAGATTAAGTTCTGCAAAAAAGACCCTGAGATAAAACAATAGAAAACTGTAGAGTGATGTTGCCACGAAATCAAAACAGTGAAGAGGAGCAAGTTCAAATAACAAAAAGGAAGGGAGGAAACGTATGACTTATCTTTACTATTTTCTTCAATTTGATATTGATGATATTACTTCTACACACACACACACACACACACACACACACACACACACACACATATATATATATATATATATATATATATATATATATATATATATATATAAATATATATTATATATGTATATATATATATATACACATATATACGTATATATATAAATGTGTGTGTGTGTGTGTGTGTGTGTGTGTGTGTGTGTATATGTGTAGTGTGTGTGTGTGTATGTATATATATATATGTATATATATGAATATATTTATATATAAGTATTATATATATATATATATATATACATATATATATATAT
>NW_028234406.1:27520148-27522648 GCF_977035675.1 Penaeus japonicus | reverse complement strand
TTGCAGGGAAGTCCTTGGTGTCTTTTTTCCCCTTGTCTTTTTTCATCTACCAGTATGACTCTCACGCTCTATAAGTCTCTCTCTCTCTCTCTCTCTCTCTCTCTCTCTCTCTCTCTCTCTCTCTCTCTCTCTCTCTCTCTCTCTCTCTCTCTCTCTCTCTCTCTCTCTCTCTCTCTCTCTCTCTCTCTCTCTTTCTTTCTCTCTCTCTCTTTCCGTTTTTTACGCACACCAGTGTTTGTTGTTAGTTATCCTGTATCCATTTTCTGTGGTAAAATGAGAACAGTATTACAGCTTTTTAATTTTTATATCCGTTGTTCTCCTTTGCTTTGCTGTATCGTTTATTGGCTTTCTCTTTGAGTTGATTTCTACAATGTTTATATTGATAATGATAAATCTTGTTAACATTCCTGTTTCATTTGTTGCATTTGGTTCTGCTATTTTATACACAGTCAAAGGATTGCAAGGATGCGTCCATATTTATGTTCAATCTTTTACAAATAAGACGGGTCTGTTCAACAAAAATCAAACTACATTACAAGACGTCAATGTTAATCAACGTAAAGTTCTCAGTTTCTGGTCCTTTTTTATCCAGCATCTAAGAATGTCTTTTTTATTCTTGCTAATGGTTCTTGTTCCCTGTGAATGAACAATATGTACCATTTCAATTAAGATCTTTTCTCTCTATTTTTTAATGATTGTACAATCCCCAGGTGAATATAAAGCCAATACTAAGAAGTAACGACACATATTCATGTTACGAAGGTAAAAATGGAAGAAATGTGTAGCAGCGGTTTCAGAGAAATCTTTATATATGATTCCATTACTGGGTTATTCTGCAAATTTTCCATTTACAGGGAAGATCGTGAGAGAGCCAGATCCTATCATGGGTTGTAGAATCGTGGATATATCCAAGCTATATTCTCTCTCTCTCTCTCCTCTCGCTCTCTCTCTCTCTCTCTCTCTCTCTCTCTCTCTCTCTCTCTCTCTCTCTCTCTCTCTCTCTCTCTCTCTCTGGTTAGTATATGTGTGTGTGTGTAATATATATATATATATATATATATATATATATATATATATATATATACATATACATATATATATATATATACATATATATTTCTATATATATATATATATATATATACATATATATGTATATATATACATATATATATATATATATATATATATATATATATATATAAATCATATATAAATATACAGAGAGAGAGAGAGAGAGAGAGAGAGAAAGAAAGAAAGGAATGATATATAGAAACAATCATCACATTGATGGGAATCGTCTTTTTGTTAGTATTAATTTCATGTGTGTCTGTAGGTGTGTGTCCCTCCGCGTAGAAACTCAAAATTAGTATTCAAAGACTCCCATTCCTCTTCCTTGCCGCCAATTGGAATTACTGAAAAGTCGGTTACGGATGCTTGCCAACTCGAGGAGCAATATCCGGTAGGAACTCTCACGCCAAATGAGACAGATAACCAGCCTTTCGTTTGAAGTTCTTGCCCGTAATCCAACGCTACCAGTGGGACTGCACTCCCACCCTCGGTAATCTTTACATCATCAATCTCCCTTGATCCAGATACCAAAGTGTGTTCCTGAAAAATAACGCCCCCAAAAACATGAAAACAAACAAATACTGTGAACTATCACACGAACAAATGGCAGCCATCAATTCACGTCTACGCGGGCAACTCCCCTCTCCCTCCCCTCTCCCCAGCCTCACCCTAACCCCCCTCTGGTTCTCACTGGTTCTGAACCCCAATGAACGAAACGCCGTGCTGCTCAGCTGATGGCGCGTAAAGCTGTTGGTTACATATTTTATATCTGATAGTATTTCCTCGCCCTTTCTCCTCTCTCTAACCCCGTGCGCTGACGAGGAATATTCTGAGCCAAAGGTGCAACGCTTTCGCTCCAAGCTTTGACCGTAGGAACGTTTCTAACCAGTTGCTGTAGCGTTGAACAATGTAGCACTTCAGACCTTGATGAACACGGCAAAATGTTGTAAAGTGGCTGGTACAAATTTGTTATTTTTTCAGTCTTGATGAAAACACGAAACGTGGGGTACTCCGGAATCTTAAAAAAAATGAGCATGGGAAGAATTAGTAATTAGAAAAAAAAAGAGTGATGCTCAACAGTCTTTATTAGTATAGAAATAAGAAAATGTGATTGCATATTTAAATCAACATAACGTGTCAAGAGAAAGAGAAAAAAAAAGAGAGAATCACTGAATGGTTACTGTTGCCTCACCATTTACAGCCATGATTCAAGTAGCTCAATCTTTTCCCAAAAAACTTTTTTCTTTTTTTTTCCTTTTCCCACGCCGGTTGTATGATTAATCCAATACCACTTACGGAATGAGTGGGCCCTCGACCCGTGCGAGCCCCAACGCACAGCGGATGTACTGTCTTTAGAAAGAATGACTCGAGCCGTTCGAGAAGGCCGGCCACCTGAGAGCTGAATAGATCTTTTTTCCGCTCTTAACTT
>NW_028234406.1:27497648-27515148 GCF_977035675.1 Penaeus japonicus | reverse complement strand
CCTTTTTCTTTGAGCATCGTCTTTTTACAATCAGTGCTCGTCCTCTCAACTTTCTTTTCTTTATGTCTCTCTCTCTCTCTCTCCTCTCTCTCTCTCTCTCTCTCTCTCTCTCTCTCTCTCTCTCTCTCTCTCTCTCTCTCTCTCTCTCTCTCTCTCTTTCTCTCCTCCCTATCTTTCTCACATATTTCTTAGCCTCTCGCCATCTCCGATATCCTTATTCTATTACGTTCTTTTGATCTCCTCTCTTGCAATTCCTCCTCCTTTCTTACTTTTTCTCTTTCTCAACTTTCTATCCTTCGCTTTCTATCCGCCCCCTCCCAACCCTCCCAGACCTTTCTTTTTCTCTTCTTCTCCTCTTCTCTGTCTTTCATCTCTGCTTCCTCTTCTCCCTCCATCATTCAACTAACCCTGCTTCTGCTCCTTCACCCACTCTTTTTTCCTCCCTTCTCCCCGTCACCCTTGCCACCATTTTCCCCCTCTTCATCTCTCCTTCTCTCTCTCCCACACCTTCTTCGTCTTTTCATATCCCCTTGTCTCCCTTATCCCATCGTTTTCTCCTCCCCTTTTCCCTCCTCTCTCTCCAGCCCACCTTTTCCCTTCCCCTTCTTCCCTCCTCTCTCTTCATCCATCCTTTTTTCCTTGCCCTTTCTTCCCTTCTTCCATCCCTCACCCAACCTTTTCCCGTCCCCTCTTTCTCTCTCCTTCCCTCTCCCCAACGCCCCCTTCCATATCACGAGCAAGCGGGTATCTCCAAAGTTGACTTCCCATCATTTGTTCTGGTGGGAAGCTATTCATCAGGCTGCTAACCATTTATGATTTTCATGGGTGGCCACCAGATATGTGGGAATGTGGCGGAGTTCAGGGTGAGCGATGAATGGCGGGATGGCCTTCATTTTTCATCGTTCATTTCTGATGGTGGGGAAGGGAAAGGTGGGATGGGTAGGTAGGGAAGGAGGGGGAGATGGGATGGGTTGGTAGGGAAGGAGGGGAAGATGGGAGTGGGAGAAGGGATAGGGAGGTGGGATAAGGAGAAGGAATGGGTAGATGGGTAAGGAGGGGAGGGGGAGGGGAAAAGGGATGGGAAACAGGGGAGGGGGGGGGGGAGAAATGTGAAGGAGGGGAGGTGGGGATGGGGGAGAGGGTGGGTAGGAAGGGAGGGAAGTAGGAATGGGATCGGCGAGAAAGGAAGGTGGAGATGGAGGGGCGAGGGGGGAAAAATGGTGGAAGGAAGGTAAGCTGGAAGGGAAGAGAAAAGGATGAGGAGGAGCAGGAAAAGGAAGGCGGAGGATGAGAAGGGGAGGGAGAGAGAAGGAAGAAAGTGGGGGGGGGGAGAAGCTTGGGGATTAAGGGCAGGAAGGAGAAGAGGAAAGATGGGAAGGATGAAGGTCGCAAGAAGGATTTGGAGGGGTCGGGGGTGGGAGGGATGTGGAGGAGGGTGAGAGAGAGTGTGGAAGAGGAGGAAGAGAAGAAGTATAAAGAAGAGGAAAGGAGAAATGAAGGGGAACATGGAGAAAAAGAAAAAAAAGAAAAGGGAGGAGGAGGAGAAGAAAAAGAATAGAAGAAAAAAAGGATGAGGAGGAGGAGAGAAAGAAGAGAAGAAGAAGTAGGAGGAAAAGAAGAGGGAGCAGAGAAAGAGACGAAGAAGAAAATTCAGAAGAAAAAGAAGGAGAAAATGAGAAGGAGGAGGAACTAATAGTAGGGAGAAGGGGAGAGAGGGGGAGGCTGGGGGTTGGGGGTGGAGGTTCGTTGGAAAGAGGAGAATCGGGAGTGAGCGACGCGAGGGGATTTGGAGAGATGATGTATTTTCGTAGCCTCCTCCTCCTCCTCCTCCTCCTCCCCTCCTCTCCTCTTCTTCGCTGTCCTCGTCTCCTGTACCATTTCTACCACCAAGGGGTCCGCCAGTTCCTTTTTATTTCGTCTTCTCTGTCTGATTGCTTACTTTATTCGTTTTTTTTTTTTTTTTTTTTTTTTTGTCATAATTGAAAACATGTATCATCTTTTGGTTGTTATCATCATCTGTTTGTTATTGTCTTCATCTTTATCTTTTGTCGCTGTTATTCATCTTTTTCTTTATCTTTTGTCGCTGTTATTCATCTTTTTCTTTATCTTTTGTCGCTGTTATTCATCTTTATCTTTATCTTTTGTCGCTGTTATTCATCTTTTTCTTTATCTTTTGCCGTTGTTATTCATCTTTATCTTCATCTTTACCTTTATCTCCATGTTTTGTCGCTGTTATCACCATCATTATCCGGTGCGGTATTAATGACATTATCAGTTAATGCCATAACATTACAGTTACCATTACATTTTATTTTCAAAATTCACTTTCTCGGTAGTCGACGAATAAGTTCCTAAAAACGAACATACCATTAAGAAAAAAAAACTAATCTAATAGCGCAACAAAAGAAACAAAAAGGCAGAACAAAAGACACAAAAAAAAAAAAAAAAAAAAACGGCCATGGTCGAAGATACTTGGCAAGGATCAGATCTGAAAATTAGATCGTTTTTTTGTGAGAGGAAAGATTTACGCGATATAATGGAAGCTGCGTCAGTTATAAAAGTTTGGTAGCTATAGTGTTGATGGGCGGCCGGGAGACGTCCGCCATCATATTTTGGGGTCGTGTTCCCGGTGTGCGCGAGGGAGGGGGGGGAGGGGGGGGAGGAAGAGGTGTTATATATTACACCCGATTCGAAGGCTACACTTGGTGCGGTGAATTTCATTAATATATTAAGCGACTGGTCTGGTTGCGGATGAAGATTGTTTCCAAGTTTATTTTCTTCTCTGCAACTGCATCGAATGTGTACGAGACTCTGGAGAATTCCTTGAGAATATGGGTTTTTAACATTAATTGAAGCACTATTTCAACTCGGGAGTTTATGTAAACTTTTTTTTCTTATCTCAGTGATGTATATGGCTTTATAATGATGATGAATTATTGTAAAAAACGGTGCTATTTTACCTTTTCAATCTTCTTCGCTCAGTGAAATCAGAAACACATACATATCACACACAATAAATCAACAAACAACTGCTTTCCTAAAATCGCCGCGTTTCTCCGTGTCCCTTTCTTGCTCTTCCCTGTTGCTCTACTCAAACACAGCTGTTTTTCAGGCCATGTGTTCTCTTGATTGTTCGTTAGACTGTTCTGCTCAACAACGAATTGCTTTTGTCAAGACAATGTTGCTTAATACTGCTAACAGTCTTTCTATCGTTGCAAATTCTAGTATTCTCAAAATATTCTCTAGTATTTTCTAAGGAAACGGGAAAACTAAGCGTACTCTATCCCCCTTTAGTAGTTTTTCCCGTCATCTCATTTTCACTAAATGGCTATATCCAGAGGTGATATAGTCTCCCCCTCGCCTGCCCAGTACTTCACTGTTGCCGATTCCCCTCGACGATTTTACCCACTGATTCACTAGCCGCAACATTCACCGAACCACATTGTTCTTTGTATTATCCTTTTGTTATACTACCCCAGCATGTCTACATCATTACTGTATTTCCTTACAATGATGTTTCTACTGTAAAAAGCCGCTGGGAATCTATAGAGTAGAGCGCCTTAAAAGTTCTCGTTATAATTACTCTCATACCCCCCCCCCCTCTCTCTCTCTCTCTCTCTCTCTCTCTCTCTCTCTCTCTCTCTCTCTCTCTCTCTCTCTCTCTCTCTCTCTCTCTCTCTCTCTCTCTCTTTCTTTCTCTCTCTCTTTATATATATATATATATATATATATATATATATATATATATATATATATATATATATATATATATATATATTTATATATACATACATATATATGTATGTCTGTGTCTGTCTCTCTGTCTGTCTGTCTGTATGTATGTATATATATATATATATATATATATATATATATATATATATACACATTGTAGATATATGTACATACATACATATTCTATAATTTTCATAAGGTCAAAGCAGAATTTTTTTTCTTTGTATTTCAGCACAGACCGCGCTGTAAGGGGATTGCGTGTGCACCCCTTTGCGTGTCTGCCATACTCCTTAAAGACGATTATCTAATTAGAAAATGGCCTCATTTCCTTATCAAAAGAATGACATATTGTAAGCTATATTCGTAGCTATTTCCTTTGTTCGTTGCCTAGTATTTGTTATTTTCTCGCGGTCAACTGTCAAAAAAACTTATTAATCTTAAAAGTATCCTTTTTTGCCTAGTGGAAAATATATGCCTTAGCAATGGCTTAATGGAAGGAGGGAGGGAGAGAGCGAGGAAGATTGGGAATGAGGGAAGTGGAGAGAGAGAAGAGAAGAGAGCCTTTTAAACTCAGAAACTTAGAGACAGTTTCTGAAACACGTTAAGCACAGGGAAAATCTTCCCTTCCCCCACCCACACAAAAAAAGAAATAATTGAAGGGTAACCACAGCCAAGGGGAAAAAATCCCCCCCCCCCCCCGTCACCTTTTACCATAAAAGAAAGAGAGAAGAAAAAATTATCGGAAAACAAAAGGCCAACAGAAAAGACGCCCCGACGAGAGGGTGTGACCAGCAGTGAGCAGAGAGCCCCTGCTGAGTCCAGTCGCCTCGCCTCTGTCTGGAGAATGACCCGCTGGGGACTCATGATCACCGTGATTGAGTCGAGGGCCGCTCTGAGATTCCTTCTGGTGGTGCCCCTGGCCACAGTCTCTGATGACAGCTTGGGGCGAACTGCTATCGCTGATGGATAGCGCTTCTTTCGCTATTTCTTACCTAAGTTTTTTTGTTTTTTTTAACTTTACTACATATATAAATATTTATTTTATGTATCATGTTTGTTCTGGATATTTATTTTTTCCAGTAAGTTATAGTTTTTTTATACTGTTTATTTGGTGCGGTTCGTTTGGTTGGTCTTCCGGAGCGCTTTCGGTAGATTTGATACCGGAATTTCTTTGGTCAACAACTGGGATGAAGTTTGATCCTGAATTGGCTCTACAGCAAGAAGTCAAGTTTTCTTTACCTTTTGGTTTCGCCGCGGTTGCAACACGTGACTTTCTATTCTTTTTCGTTTTCTCTCTCTTATTTTTTTCCGGGGAAATTAAAAAGACTCTGAAAAGGTCAATATGGTAATTCATCACGCAAAGGGTTATTCTTCCGTTAAGTATTTATGCAAATGATCATCATAAGCACTCATTATGAAATTAGAAGAATACAGATGAAAGTAAAAACATAACATTAAAAACTTTTGAAAGCTTGCATCAACTTGAGAGCTCGTGTTGTACCAATTTCTCTCTTGAAGTATCGGGTCTTGATTGAAGTTTGGAGTAGAGCTGTTACCAACCAAGAAGTCGTTGTGGAGAACTCATTGTCGGAGGAACCTCTGTGGGATGGAACATGTTTCGTGGATGAGAGCTATTGAAAAAGGAAATCATTTCTGTAGCGGTTCCTTTCATCTGACCGCACCTCTCGTTATCTGATCATGGATAGAATTTGTTCTAGGAGGAAGGTTAGAGCTTTTTTAATACGTCTTAAGACGAATTATACATGGTTTGGCAACAAGTGTCTTTGATTTCTTAAAAGGCAAATAGCATCCTACTGTGACTTGCCTTCATCTTCGTGACCTACGGGGAAGCTAATGAAGTTTACCCAAAGAGGGCGTTTTGACAACACTATATGCCTCTCGGCCGCCGAGAGACAAAGAGACTTCCAGCTTCATAAACCTTGCAAATTGGCTTTAGTCTGGCGGCGAAGATAACGACACAAGTTGGTCCATCTTAAATGCGTCCCTTGTGTAAAGACATATAATTGAATGAAGGAAATCGTAGGAGGGGCTGTAGAATAGGGATCGAGGCTCCCAAAATGGATCATAGTGATAAGGAATGACACGCGCAATTCATTACTTTAAAATAGTACTGAAACAGAGGAATTGCGAAAAAAGAAGGTATGATGTCCTTTTAACATATATACGTACGTACGTACATACATACATACATACATACATACATACATACATACATACATACATACATACATACATACATACATACCGAGTTTAATGTGACAAATGGCTAAAAGGGTATAGATGAGACTGAATAGTTCCACAACACAAGAGATGTAATTTACGCATTTCGGGTTACTCCGTCTTGAGAATTACATACTACATCAATCTTACATGAGCATATATATATTAGTCAAGAACTGACTACCCAGCTGATTCCCGTGACCTCTCGCTTGTTGTCCGCATGAGAGACATTGCCGCAACATTGGATAATTTGAAGCGACCCGACGCTGTGTTCATATTCTCCTCCCTCGCGATGTATGCAGCTTCCATCATTTTCCTCTTTAATTGGTTTAATCACTTCATGGATCATTTTAGCACGTTTTTAGTCCGGCAGATTTCCTGCTTCATCTACGTGTACTACCTTGGCGTTGGATGTTCTGTGGAGACGGACGTCGGCTCGATGTTCTCTGATTCTGGTGCTGAATTTACGTCGTGTATCACCATAATATGCTTTCTCGCATCCGCTGCATGGTATGCAGTATAAGGCGCTGTCAGGATTAGTTGTGAACGGCTTTATGTCAAGTATTAGGTCACCTATTTTTGTACCAAAAGTGTTGGCGATATTGATAGTGCTTCCGAAATGTCTATTAACCGCCTCGGAGATGTTGCATTGAAGTAGCACTAAGGACTTTGAAGGGGAGGAGGGTTAGGTTTTTGACCTCGTTATAATGAGCTCCGCCGCCTTTCGGAGTTTCAGAAGAAATCCCTTAGGGTACTTGTGTTTTATAAATGAATCAATGATGTACTTTAGGGCTGCATATCCTCAAAGCCCTGAGGCAGAATCCTATAACGATTCCTGATTTCAAAATTCTTAGTGTTACCTCAGTGCAACATCTCCGAGGCAGTTGATAGACATTTCGGAAACTCCATCAATATCGCCAACACTGCTGGTGCAAAAATTGGTTTAATAAGAACTTTGAAATACATTCATATATGCATACATACATATATGTATGCATGATTATATATATATATATATATATATATATATATATATATATATATATATATATATGTATCACATATATTTATAAACATATTTATACACACACACACACACACACATACACACACACACACACACACACACACACACACACACACACATATATATATATATATATATATATATATATATATATATATATATATATATATATATATATATATATTATATATATTCATATATATATATATATATATATATATATATATATGCATATATATGTATATATATATATATATATATATATATATATATATATAATATTATATATATATATATATGTATATATATGTATATATTATTATATATATATATATATATATATATATTATATATATATATATATATATATATATATATATATAATATAATATTATATATATATATATATATATGTATATATATTATATATATATATATATATATATATATATATATTATATATATTATTATATATATATATTATATTTATATATATATAATGTGTGTGTATGTGTATGTGTGCGTGTGTGTGTGTGTGTGTGTGTGTGTGTGTGTGTTTGTGCGTGTGTGTGCGCGTATATATACATATGTTTGTATATATTTATTTATATATGTATATATATATATTATATATATATATATATATATATATATATATATATATATATATATATATGAATTCATATACATTCAAACAATCATTGATACTATTACTGTTATGGTAGAATTATCTTTTACTATATATATATATATATATATATATATATATATATTTTTTTTTTTTGGTCCTGGGTAAGACCTTAAACTGCAACCGGGTAAGGAAAGCCAGAGTTTTGGGGAGTGTACAGTCACCCCTTAACCTTACTAGCTCTCAGGTCCAACTATGATGATATTTTTTTTAAATTTATTACATATATATCTGTTTTTAACGTAACCATTGATAACACATATGCTTTTGCATAATGATGTAAACATCTAAATGCAATTTACGATATAATTAGTTCAAGGAAATACACGGAAGTATGGCTTGATGAGGGATAATACATCTACGTATTTCATTAAACTCGAAATATCAAAGGTGTTTATTTGCCTTTGCAGTTTGCTATTTATTCATGTCAGTGCATGAAGTTGTTGCAAGGCTTAATCTCGTCACCGGCGATAAACACCTAAATATCCTTTGCAAAACACCGTCACCTTTCATGACCGAGTTGGCATCCAATCCCCGTTTGCGTTCCCGCTCCCTGCCAGGAATTCCAAATCCTGTTCTTGAGAGGAAGTTACGAGCGATAACTTTATATCCTACTTCCCATCATATCAAACCAGATAACCCCCTCCCCCCCTCTCTACCCCCACTTCTCTCCCCCTGAACACACACACACTCTTCCTTCCGTCTCCGTCTCCGTAAAAAGAAGGAAAAAAGAAGTCCTGTCCAAATACGATTCCTTCCACACTCCTACCCTCCCCAGCCTCCCCACCCCGCAGAATCCTTTGAATCCATTGAAGTCTTATCCTAATAATTCCTTTACTTATCTTGACGGGAGATTCCCCAGTTATCAATATAGCGAGCTTATTTTATGGCGTCGTTTACTTCCCCGACAAAGAACGGAGAGGCAAGCATTACCCTCATAAACGCTCAAGACGAATCGGGCTGAAGTATCTAGTAAGCACGGAGTTTCTTGTGCGCAGGGGGGGGGAGGGGGATTGGGAAGTCGCTGTGTATGTCAAACGTTTGGGTTTTCGGATAATCTGGAGCTTCGGTGGATTAGCAAGGGGGAACGGAGGGAGGGAGTAAGGCTAGAATGATTCCATTAACATATATCCCTCTATTTCCTCTCATAGGTTTCCCCTCAGACGACGCGCGTCTTCTCCTAAAATCATTTCCGTTGGCTCACCTCGTAACTCGACCCGGCCGCGTTTGCCGTGTCCGCCGCAAAATCTGACAGATACTAGAGTTCGAAAAGCTTATAGGAATTTGGGGTCTGCTTAAATGATTATGGGAAGGTTTGGGGTGGAAAGGGGGGATTTAGCCCCTGATTTCCATAGCCTGAAATAAGATGAAACCGTTGACCTCGGAGAATTCATACTGCAGCCAACGGAAACCGGGGACAGTTAGCGTCCGGTTAACAAATATTTTCCCATATTGTCCGCCACACGTCGTAAATAGAGAGATAAAATTCCTCTTAGCAATTCAACGGGATGTGATAGGTCATTCGGGCTGAGCAATGGGACTACTTCTATTGGTTTGTGAATTATGGCCTTTGGTCCTTTTTTAAACATTTTACATATATATGTTTCATATCCAAAATTAAAAGAATCTAACTTTAATTAATTTCCAAACCGTTTTGGCTAAAATAGAATAGCCAGAATACTTTCTCTCTTAATGAATATGCATATGTATTTGGATATATACGTGTGTGTGTATGTGTGTGTGTGTGTGTGTGTGTGTGTGTGTGTGTGTGTGTGTGTGTGTGTGTGTGTGTGTGTGTGTGTGTGTGCGTGCGTGTGTGTGTATGAGAGAGAGAGAGAGAGAGAGAGAGAGAGAGAGAGAGAGAGAGAGAGAGAGAGAGAGAGAGAGAGAGTACATACCTTTATAGCGTCTCTCTCTCTCTCTCTCTCTCTCTCTCTCTCTCTCTCTCTCTCTCTCTCTCTCTCTCTCTCTCTCTCTCTCTCTCTCTCTCTCTCTTAAACTCTCTCTCTCTCTCTCTCTCTCTTAAATCTCTCTCTCTCTCTCTCTCTCTCTCTCTCTCTCTCTCTCTCTCTCTCTCTCTCTCTCTCTCTCTCTCTCTCTCTCTCTCTCTCTCTCTCTCTCTCTCTCTCTCTCTCTCTCTCTCTCTCTGTTCCAGTCCCACTTTTTCCATCCTAACATTTCGAGGAACATCCCCAAATGAAGGGCCTGTGTGTGTGAGAGAGGCAAGAGACCAGCGATAGAGAAACACAGTTAGCAGCCGCCGGAAAGTTTCTGATCCTCTCTTAATGATGTACAAATACTAAGACCCGTAATTCTCTTGAAGGAAAGAAATGATCTATGTGTGGCTTGTGGTGCTGGGTTTGGTGGTGAGGAAGAGTGGTGATGCAAAGGGAATGTACGTGACGATAGTGGAGGGAATGTGAGTGAGGATAGTGATAATGATAGCAAAAGTATGATGATTAAATTGATTATGATATTAGTTGTAATGTTAATGCTTCTGCTGCTACTAATGATAATAACGATATAATAATGATCATGATAATAATACTGATAAAAACAACAAAAACAATAATGATGATGATTATAATAATGATAACCATTAAAATAATAATTACAATCTTTTTAAGATATATATTTTCTCGATTCCCACAGAAAAAACAAAGTAATGATATTTCCTCATTCATTAATTATACGTAAGGACAACTTTCTAAACAACCAAAAACGATAGCACTAATAATTGTCGTGAACAGTTCTGTCTGATGGGTTCCCTATTTTTAAAAAGAGTTTTATTAGGTGAATTATGTTAATAGAGGAAGTTTGGGGCCAACATAAAACTATCATTATAGTGATGACGAAGGCAATACCCCTGATAATAATATCAACCGTCCTTGGTCTAATTGCTCTGACTGTTAAGGTGATAATGATGATGATAATCATGATGGTAATAGTAATGATAATGATGGTTATAATGATGGTAATAATGATAACAAAAGTACTAATGGTAATAACAACAATACTAATAGTAATGATAATGGTAGTGATGAAAGTGTTAGTGTGATAATAAATACCACACAATAGGAAATACTGTAATACTGAAACAATGCTGATAATTGTAATATAAATCAATCTGCAATGAACAAAATCTATAATGCCAGAAGTGATAAGAGTAGTAATATCAATAATAATAAATGACCTGTAAGATAAGACCTACGCCCCAAGGTATAAACAAATTCAAATTAACTTTCAAAAGAAGAAACCTAAACGCGAGGAGAAGCAAAATAAGTCTTTAATCTCGGCTCCGAAATTTGTTAACAGCAATTCCAATCTCCACCAAATAGGTGACCGAGGCAAGGCGACTTTCCTTGGCTAAGTCTTAAGAAGTCTCTGCCCTCTGTGGGTGTCGTGCTCGGCTAACAAGTGGCATCAGCTTAAATCCTTCAACGCTCTAAAGTTAAAAGTGCCTACTTACACGCGAACACTTGTTGCTAATTTGCATTTTATCCTGCCCCTTCTCAGATATGCGGTAATTAATTTTATTTTTTTTTAGTACGAATGTGTTTTGTTTGTTTGTTTTATGTTGGTTGTTAAGTTTGTGTTTATTCTGTGTATTTGTCTGTTTTTTTTCTTTATCAATACATTGCTTATTCTCACGTACACACACACGCACACACACACACACACACACACACACACACACACACACACACACACACACACACACACACACACACACACACACACACACACACACACACATGCATACACACATTTGCAATCACACACACACACACACACACACACACACACACACACACACACACACACACACACACACACACACACACACACACACACACACACACACACACACACATTCGCACATACACACACACATTCACACACACACACATTCGCACAAACACACACACACACACGCACATACACACACACACACACACACACACACACACACACACACACACACACACACACACACACACACACACACACACACACACACACACACACATCTATCTATCTATCTAACTATCTGTTTATATTTCTATCTATCTGTCTATCTATATACACGTATGTATATACAGTCAATGCTTCTATGAAAACACGAGGCTGAATCTAATCATGCAAATCAGAATAAATAGATGAATAAAATGAATGAATAAATAGATACGCGATCACCACAACTTGGGGAAAATGTGAGTACAAGCATCCGTCATCTATGATAAACCCATCTCATCAAGAAAGTTGTCTGTAGATCTCTTCTGTAATGCGTTGGGGCTCATTGTATTCAGCCATAATCGGCGAGATTACAGGGAGGAATATGAAGGATAACTCCAGAGTGGGTAAACAATATATGCTGTAGTCGAATGGCTATTTTTAAATTGTTATTTTCTTGTTTAAGGTATTCTAAGGTAGGTATACAGTATAAGCTTACATTAGAATTCACTTCGCAGTGTCCACGGACAAAGCTTGTTTTGCGTTACGAGTGTATCTTGGTCGGATATTTCCAGGGATTATTCTGTATTACATACAATGCCCGTGGGAGGCTCGCTCGCCCCCCAATTTCTCTCGAGATGAGGCTTACGAACGGAGATCTGTCTGACGGCGAGGCTGGAGGACCCGCGAGGGCTGTGTGTATTCCGGCCCAGGGGAGAGCAAGGCCGATTTCGTGAACTGTGACTGTCACCTTCAATATTCGATTTCAATTTCTTGAATGGCTTCCGGTGGTGTCAGCCCCATTGACAGGGTGCAATTGACAGCTAGGGTTTTGTTGGTGCTGCTGTGCGCTTGCACATATGTGTGTGTGTGTGTTTGTTTATGTGTATGTGTGTTTGCGTTCGGTCGCGCACGAGTTTATATGAGAATATTTATTTGTGTAGATACATTTTTTTATATATATTTGTGTACGTGTGTTTGCGTGTGGGTTTATGAGCATATGTATTATCCCAGATTCTGTTCCAGGCAGGAAATAAAGCCAAGAGGACCCTCCTGATCTAGGGTTGACTTAAGGGGCCATTCCTGTCCTTATCCGCAGCGTAGACAGTACCCGAGGGACTAGTACCGATTTCAAGCTGGATGTAGGCAGAAGGACGAGGAAATACCGACATCAACTTACAGAAAATTGTGATGTTCATTTTGGGTCCCTCGAGAGATCTGGGATGAGCTATGTCTTTTCCGTCTGTCTGGGTTTTGTCATTATTTTTACTGAGCTACTTCTGGGTGCAACGGAGATGCAGCGCCCTGCGAGATCTGATGTACCATAATTGATATATATATATATATATATATATATATATATATATATATATATGTGTGTGTGTGTGTGTGTGTGTGTGTGTGTGTGTGTATGTGTGTTTGTTTGTATATATATATATATATATATATATATATATATATATATATATATATATATATATATATATATATATATGTGTGTGTGTGGACACGCGCACACGCACACGCACACGTACACGTACACGCACACGCACACACACACATACACGTATACATATGTGTGTGTGCGTGTGCGTGTGCGTGTGTACATATATATATACATACATACATACATACATACATACATACATACATACACACACACACACACACACACACACACACACACACACACACACACACATATATATATATATATATATATATATATATATATATATATATATATATAATACAGTAAAAATGAATGGAAATTGAGACGTTTCGAACTTTTAATGAAAGTTCATCCTCGGACGCGGGATATGAAAAATTGATAGAAGTAAATTTTGGCAAGAATATATAATATATAGAAAGACCATACGAAGAACGTCTATAAAGTCACTGAAGGAGCGTCACGGTAAAATATTTTAGGGAAAACTTTTCCCGCTTAAAAGGAAGTATTGATTAATAGGAATTCTGACGACTTTCATTCGTATGGATTAGATGATTTATGAAACAATTTTGTGTTATTCGGGTTCAGCTGATGGCCTTCCTGCCGCACGTGAATGAGACCTGCGTTAGATTCCTCAGCGTATCTCATATCGAGTTTATGTTCACTTAGCCTTGATATTATGTAACAAAACATCGAGAAAAGGTCAGCTTTCTCCATTTCCTCATTCGACTTTGACCTTGATGATACGAGCAAGATTGTTGAGTTGAAAAAAAAAAAAAAAAACTTTCTCGAAATCTGTATGGTTGCAAGGCCTCATGGAAAAATCGGGCTTGAAGGGAGGATGGACGGAAGATTTTAGTTTCAAACATGTCCGTATATAAGTTAGCAAGGACCGGGCTCGAGCTAATCAGTCGGTAAAAATCTCCTTGCAAGTGAAAAAGTTATTCGAGACGCTTATATGAATGAGCTCAACAAAACAATTAACCGGAACAGGAATCTTCTGGGCAGATGCAGAAACTTTTCGTTCTCGAGTGGGAAATTTGTACTTTGGGAAATGAAAGTATTTTATGTGTATTTGTGTATGTGTATAAATGTGCTTTATGTATACATATGTACACATATTTGTATATGTATATATATATATATATATATATATATATATATATATATATATATATATATATTATATATATATATTACACACACACACACACACACACACACACACACACACACACACACACACACACACACACACACACACACACACACACACACGTATATATACATACATACATATATATATATATATATATATATATATATATATATATATATATATATATATATACACATACATACATATGTATATAATATATATATGTATATATATATATATATGTATATATATGTATATATATGTATATATATATATATATATGTATATATATATATATATGTATTATATGTATATATATGTATATATATATGTATATATATATATATATATAGATAGATAGATAGATATAGATATACGTATATATGTATGATATATATATGTATGTATATATATATATATATATATATATATATATATATATATATATATATATATATATATATATTATACATGCAGAAACAGATATAGATTTAAAGATAGTTGATTAGACAGACAGACGGATGTATAGGTATAGATAGATTCACAAATATAAATTACAAGAAAAATTGATATACGGATGTAAGAAGGCATACAAAAAGCAATAGTATAGTTTTGTTCATTTATACGATGAAGTCTGCGGCGAAAACCTACATTTCAATTACACAAGCCTATTATTAATCCTCGTTCTTAAAAATGCCTGAATGGCGAGGAAAATGATTTTCCATAAGATAAGTTATTTGCGAATGTGCGGCTAGCAGGGAAGAAGAGCGTGCACTGCCTGCCATCTATACCAGAGCTAAATCGAACTGATTCTAGAGTCCAAAGTCTTCAGGATCTTTTTCCTTTTCGTTTTTTTCCTTTTTTTCACTCGGATTCAGCGGTTGTACGACATTCATCTGGGAATGTCAGGGGGGAAAAAAGCCTCCCCACCTAATGTGAATTAAGCGTTCGTTTCTAAAAGTTTTATAGTTTTTTTCCCTTTATTCCGCGGGAGGATGTGGTAGGGGCGAGGGGGTTGGTTTAGAAAGCATGGATCTATTCTTGTGTGGGTTACGCCTGTAGGACCATCTCCGGCCCGCCCGCTCGTCCTATTCCCTGATTTACTGTGTCATTTGGGAGTTACTTTTTAGTGTTATCATTCCTTACAAAGTGTACAGATCGTAAATGTGAAAACAGTTAGGAAAATATACGTGGTCATATCATCAATAGACGAAATAGGATCCCACGGGTTCATCTTAACAACTCTTGGATTAAAGACCGTTGTCCGTGTAATGTCCTATATTTTTAATCAGTTGGCCACATTACTATCGCTCCCTACCTTTTACTGTGGCCTCTTTATGGGACAATAGCTTTTGATCCCATGTACAAAATCAATAGCAGATGAATGTGCCACGTCTTCCTAAGCCTAAAGTCCGGGAGGCTACTGGGTTGTCTCTTCTTCCGGCCTTTCTCTTTCTGGTTCCCTCTTTTATCTCTCTCTCTTTCTTTTTTTCCTTTCTTTCTCTTGCTCGTTCTCATTATCTCAGGTTTTCCTTTTTTCTTTGTTATTTTCCTCTCTACCTCCCTTCGTATATATTTGCACTGTATAACTGTTTGTTTCTCACTTTTTCATAAGCTGTCCTATATTTAATTCCTGGTGTTTTCTGAGAGAGAGAGAGAGAGAGAGAGAGAGAGAGAGAGAGAGAGAGAGAGAGAGAGAGAGAGAGAGAGAGAGAGAGAGAGAGAGAGAGAGAGAGAGAGAGAGAGAGAGAGAGAGAGAGAGAGAGAGAGAGAGAGAGAGAGAACTGAAAAATATAAAAGGAAAATGAAAAAAAGTGGAATAAAACCCTTAATGCAGCCGTCTTAACAAACCGATATTTTCTGCTCCATTATTGGGTTCGTGGCTCAGTCGTCAACTTCTTTGAGATAATGAGGTCCAAACTCCTGCATTATCGGACAAATGATATTCGGTCACCGAACCCACTGGATAAAGGAGTAAGGCATCAATTTTGCCGGATAAGAGGAGTTTGACTGGACGAGATGGCCGTTTTCACAAATTCTGCTGGATACGAAATATCTGTGTCCATTCCATTTACGTTTGTTAGATCGGAAAGCTATTCTCTTTTTCTTTCATTAAACAATAGTCACTTATTCAATGCATATAGTTAGTGGCGCTGATTAGTCAAAACTTTCATCTTTGTACAAAAGCAATTGGAAATAATTGTTTGTTCCACCCTGTTGAATAGCTACCAACTCTACCGAAATCTACCACAGGACTCGAACAGAAAGAAAGTCTCCCGCATCGACACATTCACATCAGCATCAAAAGAACGTGTCGGTGATCATAAATATGGTAAGGCCATAAGGAAGAAGGCCCGTGCGTCTTATATGCACGGACGGTCGACAATGTGATGTTATTGGGTCATAACCTCGACATTATCTTCATGATATTGCCAGGAGCCGACGGCTGGTGCGGCTCTTACAGCGGTGGACGGCGGATGGAGGAGCAGCCAGATGATGCCCTAGTGCTAACACACGCACTCGAGTCTCTTGTCCGTTCACGCGCGCGCGCGCGCACGTACTTTTTCTTATTTTTAAAAATCTTGATACGTATACGCATGCACTCAGTTACTTATTTTCATTTCTCTCCGTAAGTCAATCGTTGGAATCCATTCATTCCCACAATCTTTTTGCTAAGACGACAGCGTTCGTATCTCATTCATTCTGTTTTCGATCATAAAAGGAAAGGAGGGAGGAGGAAAAAAAAAATGCTTGTCTGTATCTTTTTTCCCTCACTCTTTTAAGGTTAAGTGGGAAACAGTGTCTTCAAGGAGGACCTAAGAGGATCAAAATAACCTTCAACCCTTTCAAAACAATCGAGTTCTTTGTAGATGTGAAGACGTTTACCTGTGATGTTTCGGTTTTCGACTGTTTTATCAAAAGGAAGGTTTTTTTTTATTGAGTCTATCATTTTCTACTAAAAATAATAGATTCAGATGGAATATCAACAACTTTTCCTCCGTTTTGCTGAAAAGGTATCTCGCAAAAAGAAAATTCGACGTAAAAGACCCTAGTAATCGATATGTCCGCTTGTTGAATTTGTTTTAAAATGAAAGAAGAATGCAAAATTGAAATCTTGCATATACTCGGTAGGAGTTTTAACATTTGAACAGCTCAGGACAAATGCTTTTGCTGAATAAGGACTTTTTTAAAGACCTTTATAAGGTAAGTAGCTAAAGCGGGTTATTTCAAAAATAGAACTTATAG
>NW_028234406.1:27472648-27480148 GCF_977035675.1 Penaeus japonicus | reverse complement strand
TTAATATAATCCGTGGTGATGATTATAACTATTCTTAATTGTCATTCTTAACATAATCATCATTATCATCATGATAATAATCATTGTCATTTATAGTGTCAACATTATTTTCATTATTTCTACTTAATTTTCTTTTCTTTATCATATACTTAACATTCTGTTGTAATGGTATGTTCAATGTCCCGGTAGTAATATTGAGGACTACAATTACTGGTATTATCGTTATTTTCATCACCGTAAGTATTTTTTCACAGATCTGATGACGGCTTGACCTCCTCGGTCAATATAACATATATCAGTTCCGTCGGCGCTGGTCTGTGGGGATCTCACCCCTATAAATATCTAATTGCTGAGTGACGGTTAGATTCTGCAGTACAGTCACGTCGCCTGTTTCAAACTTTCTTTCCTTAGGGGAGCAAAGTTAACCCTGACGAGGGAGGTGAGTGGGTGGGTGGGAGAAGGAGGAAGAATGGGTGGATGGGGAAGGAAAGAGGAGGGTGGAAAGGGAGAAGGGAGGAAGGATGGAGTGGAAAGGGGGGAAATGAGTTGGGGTGGTGAGGCAAGGAGAAAGAAGGGGAGAGGAGAGGAGGAGGTGATGAGGGTAGGTAGGAGAAAATGGGTGAAGATTGGGTTGAGAGCAAGGAAGGAGAGGAGGGAAGAACGGAGTGGAGAAGAGGAAGAGTGGGAGGAAACGATGGTGGAGCGAAGAGAGAAAGGGGAAGAAGGAAGGAGAAAGGTAGTGAAGAGGAATAAAGTAAGAGGAAAAGGAGATAGGAAGGAAGGGAAGTCTTGAGAGAACAGGGGGTGAGGGGTCAAGAGAGAGAAAAATCGAAAAGGGCAGGCGGGAAAGCAATGAGAGAGTAGACGAGATGGATGAGAGGAGAGAGGAAGGGAAGCGATGCAAGGATGTGGAGCGGAATGGCGGATGGTGGAGGATGAGGGAGGAAAGAGGGGGAGGCTCTCGTGGTTTGCGTCATCACCCAGTGACGTGGTGATCCTTCAGAAAGGCTCTATTGATTACGTTCCAAGGTTTTCGACATTCGGCAAATTGTGCATTTATTTTTCTCTTGTGACATGGTTAATGAATGCAAACAACGGTGGGTTGTTGCACTCTTGTAAGATCGATTGAAAGATACAATTGTTTGAAAACAGACTGGTCGATGGATAGAAATCAATATTGATGGTAAATAGTGATAGGAAAATGGGTGGATGATCATTTTTATGAACTGATAGAAGTATTAGCGGACAGAGATGGATGTAAGGATGGTCAGGTAAATACATAGATAAAAAATAGATAATTTGAAAGGTAGACGAAGAATATAAACGTAGATCAGATGCCCGGATTGATAGAAAACGGACAGACGACGTCCGTAACTCGCTTTCAGACTAGAAACCAACTTTCCCTCTGTGTCACTTTTTCTCAACATCTTCGCCTTATACGCTAAAAGCCCCTTTAACTGTACAAGGAACCTTAAAGCACTACAGTACTAACTTTGCAAACATTTTTGTTTCCCTTAACTATAAATTGGATTCACGGAACATAACTTACTTTAGCAGGGAACCATAGCTAATCGTAAACTCTTACAACAATGACATTCTTTCCGCATAAACTTAGCAACGCCTTTTTCAGTAGTTGTTTTCCTTGTTTCTCCAGGCAAAAAAATATGGAGAAAGAAAAAAAGAACGAACCGCGAAGTAATTTGAGATGAATGTAAACAACCTCCAAACACAAAAACAACACGTAGTTAAAACAACACGAACAACAATAGCAAAAACAACTGCAAAAAAAACGACAATAACTTCAAACAATGTTGCTAATAGCCCCAAAAAGTATCCTAATTTTTTTCGTTGTGTTGAAACTGTTTTTTTTTTTTTTTTTTTTTCTCAAGGAGATTTTCCAGAGGAATGGCGAGGAATTAGCACGCTCGATGGCGGCCAGAGATATGTAAAGGATTTATGGTAGCCGTGTCGTAACGAAAGAAGGGGGAAGGGAGTCTAGGTGGTAATGTGGGGGGGGGGAGAGAATACGAGCTACGATAAGGATATATGGGATGGTCTGTGTGGTCCGGTTGTATGATGAAGGCGATGGTTCTGGTGGTGGGCGAGGCCGTGAATATGGGATGAATCTACAACTCATATGAAGTAGGTATGAGGTGTTATGTGTTAAGGCTGGATGAATGCCGCACGTTACTCGTTTGAGTTGAGTCTGTGCGTGGGGATGGTATTGCGACGATATCTATTTCAAGTAACTCTATTCTCTATCAAACCTACTCATATAAATATGTATAGACGACGTATCATGGTAATAGGAAAGACTAGAAAGACTAATGGAGGAAAGACGAAACTCACTGGTTGCTATAGATAATATACACATTAGATATATAAATTTATACAAAGCAAGTCATTTGATGTTCACGCTCGAAACACAGCAACAAGAATATGTATATATATATATATATATATATATATATATATATATATATATATATTATATATATATATATATTTATTTATTTATTTATTTATTTATATACATATATTTTTCTTTATATTTCAATAATCTAATAAAGGCACACGTGACCTTGCTATTGCAGTCTGTCAACACCTGAAATTTGTTTGTTGTAGTAAGTTTAGCACAACCGGAATAATATGAGGAAATATGAAGGTCGTATAGTGGCTATAAGAAACAACGAAACAAACAAAAACGTGCACAAAAATAATTTACACTACAATTCATGAAGTTACAGGTTTCAATATCAAATTGTTCAACTGTGGCAACTGTAGTTATAACATACACCTATTATGCGACTGTGTAATTCTGCGATGCTGATGTTGTGATTGAAACTTTGACATTGTTTAGACAATGTTCCAAGTGATCAGCTTGATCGACTGTACATTAATACACGAGTCGCCTATGAACAATTATAGTGCGCGCTCGTGTGCGCGTGTTAATGTGTGTGCACGTGTACGTGTATGTGTACGTGTACGTGCTTGTACGATTGTGTGTGTGTGTGTGTGTGTGTGTGTGTGTGTGTGTGTGTGTGTGTGTGTGTGTGTGTGTGTGTGTGTGTGTGTGTGTGTTTGTTTTGTGCCTTTTGTACAAGTGTCGATATTTATACATAAGAGTGCATATCTGTATCGCAAATATGAACAATTGGCTTCTCTGTCAGCAGCATAAACATCTACAGACAGTTAACTTTAACTCACACTGTTTGGTAAAAGCTGCGTCATAAATAAAGCTCTGAAAACCAAATAACACATTATGATGAATGCTGTTTGTTACACGGCTCTTCACTGATGTTAGCGATCGCTTTTAATAATGGGATCAGGTCACGACAACAAATATTCATGTATGCAGTTTGGGATACAATTACATCTATTGTTCTGTTCTTCCAAAAATAGGTCGCTGTACTTGTAAACAATGTTTTATACCATTTGTTTCCAAGTAAACAAAATCGGAAAAAAGGGAGAGAAATAAAGAGAGTGGAGCTGAGGGAAAGGAGACGAAGAGAAAAAATCGAATGAGAGAGAGGTAAGAGAAGAGAGAAAAAGAGAAACGCAAATTCACACACACACACACACACACACACACACACACACACACACACACACACACACACACACACACACACACACACACACACACACACACACACACAAACGCAACCAAACACGCTCCCATAACCTCAATACTAGACAACAAAAGCTAATCACACCCGCGGGCCAATTTGTCCCGACAATCACCGACATCCTCAATAAAACATCGCAACACCCACCCGCCAGGAGGACAAGGCCAGCCGTGTGAGGGGAAAGCCAAAGCCTAGGGGCGGCTCTTCCCCTCGCCTCCAGCCAGCCCGGGGCCGAATCGCGGACTCTAATCACGTCTGAGGGTCAATATGAGGTGAACTGAGCTGATTACCGCAGACTTTTGCGAAGGGAAGCAGCTGTCGGCTGGTTAAATGCCCGCTCGGGGAGATAAGTAAAAGGCTAAACGCGGAGGAAGAGGGATTGGGCATCTAAGCAGTTTAACTCGGCTCGAGGGCGCCTGAGACCAATGTACTCATTCCATTTTTCTCTTTTTCTGCCTCTTCATTATCTTGTGTGGTTTTCATCTATCAGTCTATCGCGCACATGCACATATAATATATCTTGAGTATATGTATGTGTGTATCTGTGAAAAAGAGTGAGTGGAGAGAGAGAAAAAAAGTAAAAGAGTACCTGCGTGTGTGTGTATATATGTGCTCCCGTGCTCTTGCCTGCGTGCGTTCGTGCTTGCGAATATTTATCCGCGTATCTGGCTTTGTCCATTGTGACTGCGTACGGCGCTACCTCTGACCCCTTACCCTCAGATAAGAAAAACGTCGAAACCGAATCTAAGAAGAATTGATAGAGTCACGAGCACAATAAAGTTTAGACCCTCGAGGAGTGTTTGAGATTGTGGCCAAGGTTCATGATCCTGATGGATGGGACTCGAACGGGGAGGGGAACCGAGAGGAACCGAGAGGAACCGAGGGGAACCGAGGGGAAACTCATGCTTTGTGTTTCTTGCGAGGTTTTCTTCTGGGCCCGACGCCTGGGAGATCTTTGTTATCGGGAATGAAAGATTTTCGGTTCTTTGCTTTCTTTTTGAAAGGACTGTTGTGTTCGTGGTGGCTGTGCTTTGCATTGTTTTGAATTAATTTGATTTACTTGTGTTTATGCTTTTTATATCTTTAACATCACCATCATTATTGATATCATTACTGTTGTTTTTCTATTCATCTTCATATCATTGTTATCTCTATCATTTTCAAATTACCATGGTAAATATAAATATCAATTAGCTCCATTTGAACACTAATGTTTAAAGTATAACGCTTAATCAGTCATCCTAAGAATCATTTCTCTTAACAACAATGCTAAAAGTCGGGGTAACCACTGCACCTAGGGAAACATATTACACGTCTAAGCTTCCTGCCAGATTGACTAAAGAAACCCACACAACCACGGAATCATTCTATCCCGTGGGACTGAGCTACCCGGCAAGCCAATACACCAGGTTAAACGAGGCCAACAAAATATGGTTGAGGGCGAAGGTCGTTTGTACGTCGGCCGGAACCTCAAAAGATGGTTGACGGCGGCCATAGATCTCGTTGACAGGAGTCTGACGGCGACTTAGTGATTCGGGGTCCGTTTTCTTTTACCGAGGAGATCAAGGAGAGGGAGGACTTAAAAAAATAACATCACTCGTATATTTTGTGTGGAATGTGTGTGTTTGTACGCGTCGCGCGGGGTCTTCACACTTATGTATATATATATATATATATATATATATATATATATATATATATATATAAACACACATACACAGACACACACACACACACACACACACACACACACACACACACACACACACACACACACACACACACACACACACACACACACACACACAACACACACACACACACATACAACACACACACACATACACACCACACACACACATACACAACACACACATACACACAACACACACACACACACACACACACATACACACACACACACACACACACACACAACACACACACATACACACACACACACACACACACACACACACACACACACACACACACACACACACACACACACACACACACACACACACACACACACACACACATACACACACAAATATATATATATATATATATATATATATATATATATATATATATATATATATATATATATAAAACATCAACGAAGAACCACACTATGTATAACAGCATTAGTTTGAAATGTCGGTCGGGAATCTCAGCTTCTCCATAATGCAATGTAATATTTAAGTTCCTTTTCTTCATCAAAATTGTATCTCCGTTTTCTTTGCTAAGCCTCGGGTCTCTTACCCTACGTCCGTCTACAGCAAATTACATACATGTTATATACAAATGTGAAATAAGAGAAAACGAGGATATTAGTAGGGCTCACATAAGTAAAAGTGGGAACATTATCGATCGTTGCTGTATGAACGAAATGTAATGGGATGATAAATGGAAGGTAATCATGTCGCTGAAATGTAGTATAGTAAACATTGAGCCTCCTCGTCCTGGCCATTTACAGATAATTATGCTTTCTAGTTTATGTGCAGAGACTGATTGTAATTTATAGAGAGTAGATAGGATTCCATAGTCCCTCCTCCTATCCCTGAATCAATTCTTATGCGTACTGAAAGAATCATAAAAACCTAATCTTAAATACACCTCTTCAGCAGATGCTACCTGCGCACCGTAATCATCCCCCCCCTGTCTCCCTTTCGTAATAACTCCTGAGACTTTTTTTCTTCTTCTTTTTAATATCTCTGTCTTTTCCACACCAATTCTCGCCTGTGACTCCTCCCCGTAATATCCTGCCGAAAGTTTTCCTATTCAAAGGATTAATCTCCACCGGTATTTCTATCCCCATCTCAATATTTAATCCAATAAGTCGATTCCTAACATGATTACATCACCAGACGGTTGATTGCAATCACGTGGTGAACATTGCCCTTTTGGAGGGACTCTTTGATTTGACTAGATAGGATTATAGTTGTTATTAACTTTTGCCATTAGCATTATTATTATTAATATGATTATTTTTCTTGTTACTGTTGTTTTTTGTTTAAGAGTATTACTGCTGTTGGCACAGCTACTACTACCAGTACTACTACTACCACTACTATTACTACTTGTAACATTTCTAATTCTATCATTATATCATTCTTATTACTATCATTAGTATTAATATTAGTATTGGTATTGTCATCATCATCATTATTATTATTATTGTTTTTGTTTCTATCATTATTATTTTTGTTATTATTAATATTATTATTATTGATATATTTTTTATTATTACCATCATCATTAGGATTGATCATTTTATGGTAATAAAACCCATTATTACAGAAATTTTTATCTCTATCAATGATATAATAACTATTAAAGTAATTTTTTTATATGGCGTAATTATCATTGTTACAACTACTACCACTGCTACTACCACTAATGTTATTATTATAATAATTAATTTCATCTTTATTCTCATGATAGTAGAACCCAGTGTTTTTACCGTTTTATTATTATTTTTTATTATTGCCTTAACGTTATTAATCGTGAGGAGAGTGGATTCATAATCCTAATATATTTTGTGTTCATTACGAAAGTCGCAGCCGTCTGATTGTTGCTTCAGCCTTGGATTTCGTGGATAAAAACGTAGGCCTAACTTCCAATAGGCTTGTTTTAATTAATACTGAAAAGGGAAAAAAATACGTATAGGAGAAATTATGTTGAGATTTGTATTTTTTATTATTATTAGATGACATACAGTACTGGGACACATGGAAAAAGTCAATGATGTTAGGATAGATTTTCCTCTAACTTTTTCCTTTCTTTAGTGATGTTCGCGACGGTGAGGCGACGGCGCTGAGAATGATGGATAACTCATTTTATATTCATATTTTGTCAAAATTTG
>NW_028234406.1:27447648-27452648 GCF_977035675.1 Penaeus japonicus | reverse complement strand
CGCAAACACATACACACGTTTCCCGTCCTTTCCTCCCATTGCAGTAGCTCTATGCAGAAACGAGGTAGAAAAACAAAACCTTAAAATGTACACAGGCATAGCGGTATATATTAAACCTTAACCTCAGTCCCTGCTACAACCCAATCATAAATATCCAACTCCAAACCCCGAGTGAAAAAGGAATCTTTAACGTTTTCCTGCACACTATGAAAACTTTTTTTTGCATATATATAGTTGTTTATGTATGTATTTGATAAAATTGTTATTGTCATATGAAGTTGCCCCGTTAGTGCATAGAATAGAATGAGCAATGTTTAGATGTATATGTTTGTTCATTGTGTGATAATTAACAGAAAGAGAGAAATGGCTTATCATTTATATATCACATAATTAACGAATATGTTAACAGAAATGCGTTCATTATGAATATGCTAACCTTATTTCGCTTTAGGCTCAGGTAAAGGACATTACGAAATATTAGACTAGAAAATTTTGAAAAGTTGGTCCAAACAAGTAATAGAAAATGCTGAAAATAATAATTGGAAGAAGTTTGCAGGTTCGCTTCACAAGTAACTGCTGCGGTCCTGAATAGTGTTGGCTGAAAATTGGCCCTTGTTTCAAAAGCCAGACTGGGGTATAGAGGATATTCTGCATAGAGGGTATTTATCTCAGGTAAAGCCTTCTTTTATACACTTATAAACTAAAATCTCCACTGCTTGTTCTTTGATATACACAACATTTTGTGTATATACTTTATCTTTTCTATCTCGTTCCCATTCACGTTAAGCTAGGACTCCCAGTTTTTGGAAATAACCAATCTCAAGTATCGCACTCGGTATTCTAAAAGACCGGGCACAAACAAGGAATCGTTACCAAACGAAAATAAAGCAAAACAAAAACAACAAAAACGCAAAGTAGGAATAGGAAAATCACATTCTTGCTCAACAGAAGGCGAAATAAATCGAACTTACCTGAAACTGCCAATTTCAAAACACCAGTCAGCAAATTCGTGATGAAATTTAACACTCCCGAACCTGGTCTTCCCTTAGAACCGCATTGTTCCCATGTTCCGCTGCCGACATTTCCCCGGGAGTCGACCCCACGCGACAGCGCCACATTCACCGTCGGCACTCGATGGTTGAACACGATAACACTCAATAAGAATTCATTGAATTTGTCATTACGACGAGGGAGATTGATTGTCACGGCGTCTCTGGGAAAGTCTTCGGGGAGGGAATTTGTCTGAATATTCTGAGTTCATTACGGGGGGAAAGAAGCTGTTCTAGGTAACTGTTCTTTTATTTAAGGGAGACAGGGAAAGTAGTTTTGCATTTGGAGGGATGTAGAATAACTATTTTTCGTTTATTTCTATTTTATTATTCATTTACATATTTATTTTTGTTATTATCAAGGGACCTCTTAAAAGGGCCACGATTTTTTTGTGTGTATGTGTATATGTGTGTGTGTGTGTGTGTGAAAGTTAAACCGTCAGGGGCATAGTAGTAACGGTTGATATGAAAGTAGTGATAATGATAATAACAATGATCATAATGATGACAATAAGATAATGATATTGGTAAAATAATGATAAACTTAATGTTAGCCGTACTACAAGTCAAGATAGATTGGTATATTATTTAAACTAATAAAGGCAATGATTATTAATATTGTAAAAGTTCTGACAATAACAACAATATAAGTTTGAAAGCTGTAATAATAATGACGGTTACAGTATTACTGCCCCATTAAGTAATAATAATTAAACTGCAATAACAATTACTAGTTACCAGAGATAAGTAACTTGAACATAAAATGTAGTTTATTAAAATAACGATAGGAAAATGCAGCAATTCATCATATCAACCTGAAGCAGCTCGCCCAAGCCAACAGTACGTCTACTTGAAGCTCTGAATCATCCAAGCTTTAACGGCTTGTTAGACCTTCCGGCACTGTCATTAATATTCATAATTGTATTGGACGGCGGAATATCTGCCGAGTTCAGTAGTGCTCGCTGCAGCTTAGCCGTTGCGTACTAACAGGAATGGAAGTGTTCCTGACGGGAGTAAGAGAACAGGAAGTCTGGTGGTATAGAAGGGAAATACACAGACCTTTAGGTTCGAGTAATATGCGGCACTCGTATGAAAAGTGATGTTTGGACCTCGAGAGTAACATAGGGTACATGTATTACTTAGAACTACTGAAAACTGTAGAGTAGCATATGGTACAGTTAAATTACCTATAGACATATAGACATAAAGGTCAATCCCAAAACCTGTAGATCTGTAGTAATATAATATGCTATTGGCAGGCTAATTGTAAGGAACAGGTACGTATCAAGACCAGTAAACTGGAGTAATACATGGTACAGATCTGTTAATTAGAGTAATACATAGGTTAATGCCAAGAGGTGTAAACTGGAGTAACATACAGTACTAGGAAAGGCCAAAGATAGAGCAGAAACCAAACATTTCAAGCGGTAATGGCAAGGAACAGAAAACTAGAGTCTGCAAGTACAAGAAACAAGACGCAATAAAAATAAATATATAAGAAAGAAAGACCGGAAGATAAACAGGAAATACCGCGAATAGAAAGTAAAAGGTAAATACCCAAAACGGACGAGAGAGAGAGAGAGAGAGAGAGAGAGAGAGAGAGAGAGAGAGAGAGAGAGAGAGAGAGAGAGAGAGAGAGAGAGAGAGAGAGAGAGAGAGAGAGAGAGAGAGAGAGAGAGAGAGAGAGAGAACGTTACAGGAAACACCACTGAAAAGAATGCCCAAGTAATGAACAACAGTGCGAGAACAAAAGGATCAGAAACACTAGAATAATGAACAGGAGACCTGACCAAAGGTTGTAATAGTCGCGTTGGGGAATGCTGTGAAAAGGGAGCTGTTCTTATTTTGCTGTAATTAAGATCTTGGATGTAAAAATATATGGGAATTTCTGCTCCGTGGGTAATTGTCTTGTAGAAAGCATTTCGTGCTTTGGAGATTACCGGAAATATCTTTGTTTAGCGAGTCTATTTTGTTTTATTATTTCTGTATTATGTCAACCTAATAAACAGAATAATGCAATTTTCCTTCTGAACGGAAGAAACATGATAGTTATGTTAAAACAATAAATGAATTACATTTGGGTAATTAATGCGATTGATAATCAGCATGTAATAAATTATCTGACAATGATATCAAATGTAACAAAATATTAGTGATAATGCCCTCCTCTAGTTCAAGAAAAAATTAACTTCTTTTCTCCAACCAAAAAGAAGAGGATGAAAAATTATAATGCCTTATCTGCTCTTTCGCCAAAGATGCGCTCTACGTGGGACAATAACCCTTCCTGGAACAATATTAAAAAGAACTAATTTTCTTTCTTGTTTCGTACTATAATGTGAATATGCAGGCAGAAAGTCACAGCACGGTCATCAGAGAGATTACACATACATAAATACATACATGTGTGTGTGTGTGTGCGCGCGCGTGTGCGTGTGCGTAAAATATATAAACAGCCGCACACACACACACACACACACACACACACACACACACACACACACACACACACACACACACACACACACACACACACACACATATGTGTATATATATACATATATATACATATACTAATGTATACTAATACATATACATATATGTATATGTATATGCACAAACACATCACTGTATATGACACCAGTGTAGGAATCGTTGGGTGTGCAGTTTACTGGAAACAAGTAATATAACTTCTATACAATTCATCAAGGTCAGCCAATCCACGAAACAAATAATGGATCACAAAACTTACTGCTTTTGAATCTGTAAATAATGCTGATGAATGAATACCACATGTGTTTAGGAGATTCATTTGTTGATATTAAAGAATTATGATGTGTATAAAATGTGATTTATTTCTCTAGTAATAGTTATTCATAACGGTCAGATCTCTCGCAAATGATTTATGGAATATAAAGTATTAAGAACAAAGAGTACGCTTGGTGCTAAATTTGTATATATACAGCTGTCACACATTGAGAAGTAATTGTAAAATACATTGATGCGAACAGAGAAAGAAAAGCAATTCTGCTCTTGTGATTTCATTGACAAACAATAATAATTCGGAATATTATGAAAAAAAAATCAATAAGGCGAAAAAAGAAGCATCGAAAATATTTGTAAAAACTACGTTCTACAAGTATGATATAAAGCAAATTCCTTTTTAAAAGAAAAATTGTAGCCAAAATATTCGGCGAGGCGGATAAAGAACCAATGTGAAGATAGAGTGAAGGAGTTATAGGGAGCCGAGACCGATGATGGAGCATGGATAAGAAAACAGGGAGGATGATGGATGATATGGATACGAAGGTGTTGTCGGGTGTTTGGGATAGATTAGAGGGTTTCCTGAGGGTTTCCCCGGCAAAAGAGATGCTTCGTCGGGGTTCTTTGTGTGGCGTGGGATACTGAATAACAGAAGAGTTAAGAGACAAGGTGGTGACGGAAATGGGAGGGAAGGATGGGATAGATGGAAGAGGCGGGGGGAGGGGTGAGCGCGTAAAGAAAACAGACACGTTGAAGTTGATTGAATAAAACGATTGAGGGAAATGGAGTGGATAAATTGACATAGGGGGAAGAAAAGACAAGGGATTTTGCCATCTTGTCTAAATCCCGGAACCCCGTTGAAACTGACCTCGAGACTCAGCAGTTTAATCGCATAAGGAAATTTGTCATGTAATAAAAGGGGTACGTGGAATTACACGAAAAGGGGAGGAAGCGGGAGGGGGGAGGGAAAGGGACTGTTGCACCATAAGTTAAAGAGGGTGGAAGGACCAATATATTTCGACATTTGCGATAGAAAATTTACTTTGCGCTAAGATGGCCAGTAATAGGGGACAATCTACGGTTTTAGCCCTGAGGGGAGGGGAAGAGAAATGAGGGGGTGGACGTGGATTATGAGATTATCAGATAAACCACAAGAACGGAGGCTCAGAATATCAACAAGGAGGGGTTAGC
>NW_028234406.1:27417648-27420148 GCF_977035675.1 Penaeus japonicus | reverse complement strand
AAATTCCTTTGATCTTTATTTTCTATTCTCCTTCGCAGTCACTTTCTTGGCTGAAATTTCTATATTGTTCACTGCAACAACTCGACGGTCAATTCTCGTGGAAGCGCTATATCTATGCACTGTGCGAACATGGAGTTTTATCATTTATTGCTTGCAGCAGCTTGGGTGTCTGTTAGTCTTTGATAAAACATATCCCGCTGTTATTCCGGAACTTACAACCAAACATTGGATTTCCCGAATCAACTGAATCAAAAAGAAAAAGGATTTAGCGATGTTGCTGTGTGAACACTGTTGCTTTGACAAAATTGGTTTGGTCGTTACACTCGCCCGTTAAAAAAAAAAGAAAAAAAAAGAGGGGGGAGGGCAGCTGGTGTGCTGGGAGGTAGGGAGGGGGGTGACTTTGGTATGTCAGGACTGAATTAGATTTCATGATTTCCTCCCAAAGGAAATTAAGTCTGTCTTTGTTTGATGGGTCAGTGTGGAAATATCGCAGAAACAAATGTGCCGACAATTCCTTTGTTTCTCCAACAGTGATCTAAAAGACAGCGTGGAGACAATGGATGCATTACTGTTCTTCTTCATGCAGAGAGGAGACCAATAAACAATGGTATTTTTAAGGTACAGGGGTTAAAGCTATTCCTGGTGATGTGTGCGTTTAATGAAATAATATTATGCGGCAGACGGACAGACAGTAAAGTAATTCCTTGAAAGAGCCAGACCACAAAAATAACAAGCAGAAAACAAAGCAAAACAAGCCAGGGACATATAAAGAAAGGTATGCTTAGACCTCCTTCCTCTCCTAAGAAAGTAATGCAGAAGTGAAGATAAGGAAACGTGTATATTGTAAGGGGCGAGGGTGTATAAGGAGAAGCGGAGAGGAGTGGAGTGTGACGGAGGGGAGGAACACACACGGGGAGTTACGCGACTAATGAGCCCTGTAGCGAGCCGGTCCCGTGCGTCCCACCAGCATCAACCTCTCTATTGCCTCATAATAAAGTCCCGAAACCTCATCATCAGACGACGTCCAACAGCTTCGTCCGGACTTTGCATAAGCGAGATTGTTTGCTCCGTGATGACTGTGGGTTTCGGCATAATGCAGAATGCGGCCGGGCTGAAGACGGGTCATTTGAAGAATAATGACTGAGGTGGTGGTGGGGGGGGGGTCTAGATACAACCACAGAGGTAGACATACACACACACACACACACACACACACACACACACACACACACACACACACACACACACTCACTAACAGTCATACACAAATGCATACGCACAGGCACCTAGATACCTACATTTGTTTTAAGACATCCATATATCAAATGGAATATTGAAATAATATAAGCAGATCTCATTGAAGTGATGTATTTATATGAGTCTGTGAAAATGGTTTAGCATTAAATAAACACCTCAAGGCAACTGCGTTGTATGTGTGTGTGTGTGTATGCGTGTGTGTATGTATGTGTGTGTGTGTCTGTGTGTGTGTGTGTGTGGGTGGGTGGGTGTGTGTATGTGTGAGGGCGCGCGTACAATCTGTAAATGTGTTTCCATTCATATGTGTTTGAATGGTGATGCTTTGAAGGGTTAGATATTATATTGTATATGATTCACGAACATTTTTTTTTCTCACGTTACTATGCAGAACATTTTGATTGTTATTGTTGTTATTGTAAATATGCATTTGATATGAAATTAATTTGTTGTCCTGTCTTTATCGACAGGATCTCTTTAATGTGATGTTATTAAATCCATTCGTGTACATGTTATCATATCACAAACTGTGTCATTTATCGCATATCGTATCAATAATCAGAACCTTTACCTTAGCCTATAACCTTTATTTTCTAATAAAGTTTATATTTGGTGATAATGCAAAGCAACATTAACTACCCATGCTGTGTCATGTTCTCGTAAATCAGCATAGTTGTTATGGCGAAGAATTATATTTTATTTTCTCGCAATATGCTGAATACTTTCCTTTAACGTCTAACAGCGAAGAACTGAGGAACTTTGTGTTTCACTTTTCATCATCATGGTTATTAGTATTTTAATCATTATCATTACCATCAATTTTTTTGTTGATATTATTATCATCAAAATTATTGTTAATATTATTATCATCAAAATTATTGTTAATATCATTATCATCATTACTATTGTTATTAGTATAATCATGATCTCCACCACAATACTATCAGCATTAACATTATTATCATCACTAACATCTTTATTATCAAACATTAAATAATCCAATGACGCAGTCCTGGATTTTTATATGTATATTCTTAAATATCGTCGTATTTCAACCATTGCACTAATCAATGCAACACCATAATTCAATAACGTCAGTTTAGTTTTATTCTTTTATAAAGTAAGGGAAATGGAAAATCTAGAAACAGTATATCCGAAAGAATGAGTGGTTTTAAATTGAATTGCAGTCGAGGTTATTTCACCTTCAACACCCAGTATATCCCCAGTGCTATATTTCCGACTGATT
>NW_028234406.1:27405148-27407648 GCF_977035675.1 Penaeus japonicus | reverse complement strand
CTGTGATTGGAGGGCTGTGAGCTATTTGTGGGCTAAGGGAAGAAGAGGGGCGATTTTGTCATGTGCGTGTAAGTGTATGTGTGTTTAATGTTTATATTTATACACACACACACACACACACACACACACACACACACACACACACACACATATATATATATATATATATATATATATATATATATATATATATATATATATACATATACATATATACATATACATATACATATACATATACATATACATATACATATACATATACATGTACATTTATAAATACAACGATATAAATAAACATATCTATGTTTATATATATATATATATATATATATATATATATATATATATGTTTATATATGTATATATACATATATACATATATACATATACATATATATATATATATATATATATATACATATATGTATATAAATATGTATATATATGTATATATATGTATACATATACATATACATATACATATACATGTACATGTACATGTACATGTACATATATATACTTATAACACACACAGCACACACACATATATAGATAGATAGATATGTATATATATATGTATATATGTATATATGATATATGATATATATGAATAAATATATGCATACACACACACACACACACACACACACACACACACACACACACACACACACACACACACACACACACACACACACACACACACACACACACACACACACACACACACACACACACACACACACATACACACACACATACACACACATAATATATATATTTGCAAAGGTCAATGCACCAAAGCTCTGTAGACCGACTAGTATAACGTAAACAATAAAACGAGACACACCCAAAACACTCTCATCTCTTGCGTAGACCAGTGCTATCCTTCTTGCCCCAGGATGGAGTCGTACTGTCGCGGCTTTAGTTAGTCTGCTCTGGTTTATGGGGCAGAAGTCATAACTCAAAGCTAAGTTATCTGAAGCGCAAAGACGAGGTCAGCGAACACCGTTAATCATCTGCCAAAGTGACTTGCTGGTCATCGGGACTCCTGCCCTTCTAGACTGATAACAGATATATGAAATCTTTTTTTTTTTTTCTTTCTTTTTTTCGGGAGCTAGTTGAAGGTATTTTTTGTGATTTTTTTTTCAAGGAAGCTGATATGCCGTTTCCCATGAATATTTTAGAGTTAGTTCCTTATTCTTGTGAATAAATCAACCCACTTCTAAAGCTTTGGCTAGTTCTTTTGGAGGTCTAGATCCCATATCGTAGGGAGAAACGTCAATTGAGATATTGAACATTACATTCCCTAGAATATAGTAACTGTGTGTGTCTGTGTATTTGTACGTATTTTTGTATAATTGTTTGTAAAGATATGTTGTTTCCGATGGAAAGCTTATACTCATTAGTCTTATATGTCAGAGACAATAACTATACAAGAAGATTCCTAGAAGAATGCCTTGATGATTCTTACATGCCTATGATCGATTCCGTACTTGAATAAATGTGTCTGAAAATTCAAGCGTAGAAGCCGACTGATATATATGCGGTAGATGAACAAGGCGAAAAAAGAAAAGAAAAATTTACATTGTATTATGTCGACATAAAAAGAGAGAAAAAAAATGTAGATGTTGCCACTTGATCTTTTTAAAGTATCAAAATAAGATGCCATTTTTCCTTTTCTGTGGCAGAACATTTTTCTCCATGAATGATATTCTAGTATTAATAATTTCTGAGGCCAAATAACTAATGCTAGTAACGGCCAGGGACATTATCCTTGACCTCATTAGTATTATCTGAATAGACTATTTTTATATCGGCTTTTTAGCATTAATGAAGCTCTTTTACAATAGCCTATGTTATACGGTCCTCTTCTTCAATTTCGATTTTCTCTTTAATTTTGTCTCTTTTCCCTTTCTCTTCGTTTTCTCTTTCTTCTCACTTTGAGTCTTCGAATTATCAACGTCTCCCTTCCCTTCTGTTATATTTTCTATCCTGGAACCTCCTTGGTCTCGTTCTCATTTTTCTCCCGTCCTTTCTCTTTCTTCCACCTCCTCAATTTTGGGTCCCTTTACTTTCATACTCCTCTTCCTTCTTTCTCTTTTATCCTCTTTTCCGTGAATATATATACATATATATATATATATATATATATATATATATATATATATATATATATATATATATATATACATATATATACATATATATACATATATATATATATATATATATATATATGTATATATATATACATACACACACACACACACACACACACACACACACACACACACACACACACACACACACACACACACACACACACACACACACACACATATATATATATATATATATATATTTATGCATATTCATATGTGTACTGTATATAAATAAGTGTATGTGTGCATATTGTATGTATACATGCTTACATATATAGCAAACTTCTACTCCATATTCCACATTTCTTTTCATGGTGTATTTTGCCACCTGC
>NW_028234406.1:27392648-27395148 GCF_977035675.1 Penaeus japonicus | reverse complement strand
ATATATATAAAACTATGGCTTTAGTGTATCCACGCAACTGAATAGCAACATTTTAGAATTAAAAAGCTCCCCCCCCCCGTTTGCCCTTCTCAGGATTGAATTAGGTCAGTGCTAATTAATCCTATTTGCTTTTTACACTCAGTCACAACAGGCCAGTTAACTTTTAAATGGATTGTTAGCTGCACTATTATGAATATCACATATATTTTATATTTATGATTAGATCGTGTTATCTACATCATGCGCGGACACACATCTTAGCGCACGCACACACACACACTCGCGCGCGCACACGCATACGCACATGAACACACAGACACACACACACACACACACACACACACACACACACACACACACACACACACACACACACACACACACACACACACACACACACACACACACACACACACACATACACACACACACAAACACACACACGTTACATATACGGATGTATATTCGCATATATATGAATATTACACACACAGCAACATCAAGGAGTTATTATGTGTATAATATGCTGTTTAGCTATGAATAATACGCAATGTTCATGTATCTTTATTCACTAAATACAGAGGTGCTATGATACGTCTGTTAAGTTAACAACTATATGGATATATAGATTTTCTATAGAAACAGGTAAAAAATAGGTTGTATATGGTTATATTATATATGTTCCTTGCCCTTTGGATGCATAAAAAGTATAGATAATGATTACGGGCAGAACTATGGCTACTACTGCTGCTATTGACACAGTTACTATTACCATCAGTACAACTGCTGTTCCTAGTAATTATTGTAATAATAAAAATAATAATTAATTAAATGGAAAAGGACACTGAAACCCCAAACGCCAACGCTCAAATTTCATTTCAAAATCCACGCCTACCGCAATTTTAAAATAAACTATATTTTTCTACGGATCGTACTATGCGGATCCAGTTTACCACCAAAATCTTATCATCTGGCCCCTTCGCCATGACCAACCCACACATATTTTTTTTCCGCCTGTAGCTTTTTCCTTAACCTTGCTGACAAGCCAAAGAAGCAAAGCCAAGATGATAGCATAACTACCTCTTTCGGCCGAGGTTTTGAAATGATTTTGAACGATGAGGAAAAGGACAAGGATAAAGACAAATCTGAAGAAATTGAAGCAGACAGACGATATGCCGGCTTTAAATTTCATATTCATTGGCGCATTTCACGCCCGTTTTCCTGAGAGTCGATCTAGAAACACGAAAGACGAATAACAGAATCTCAAGGTACGCACGACCTCTTTCTTCTTCTGATAACTTTGAGAGTAATACTTTATCTTTTTCCAAGACTCCAGGATTATCTCGTTCTTTGTTGAAGATACACAATACCGCCCCGAGGTTAGGATACTTGCAGGGACGTGCATTAAGTATATTTTTGGAGGACAGGAAAGTCTAAGGTGCCAGTGCGCCTCTTTTAAGAATACCCTTTATGTTTCTCCTGAAAGAAGACGAGAGGCCAGTTATATAAAGAAATCCATTCTCCTCATTGTCTGGGAGATGCTTTAATCTTGAACATATTACAGCCATTCTTAGAGAGATAAACTTTGGTAGTTTTGTTCAAAAGGTAACGCGAGGCCATGTAGAGGAACCTGGGGACTTTGATGTCGGCAATGAAGCAGAGTAAAACAAAGAATATAGGATTATTTTCAGCAGATCCCGCTAAACTGTGCAAAGCAAACCTGAAAACAGATTATACATACACGCACTCATGCACGCACAGACAAACATAAAGACAAACACAGATAGATAGATATAGAAATGATATGATTGCCTGTATGCATTGGGGTCTGCATATCATAAGTATGTATAACACTGCACTCGCGCCTGATAGGACACGTAGGGTCAGGAATTTCTAGACGGGGAGCTCGACCATTTCGGAAAGTGAATTCTTTGTGTCAGAATTTATGGAGTTTGTTTATCGTTCATTAAAATCAATAAGACAATAAATCCTTAACATGTTAGCAACAATTTGATGGTAAACATTATCACGCAGTTTAGAATGGCAGCGGAATTATAAACACGTGTATTTATTCGTTAATTACATTAGAGGGTCATCATAAATTTTGAATTAAGAAGTGGCGGGGAAACTCAAAGATAGATATGATTGTGCTTGTAATGACGGAGGGTGAGTGGAAATAATGATTTGATGGTTGCTTTTACCCTAAATTCGAAATTAACATTGTCAAATGGTGCGCTTGATGAATAAGATTTACGAAATTAATAAAGAGATAATGATACCAATCATAATATTAAAAATGATTAGTAGTATCTTGAGAAAAATGCAGCCACTGTCACATGAATTTTGGATAGAAAACGAATAATTTGATCTCCCATAGATCCCAGGCACAAAATACGATTCCCAAAGCGGGCATAGAACCATTTACCTCACAATTTCTCAAATGTAAAAAGAACCATCCATTGAGGACTTCTGAAAAGAGTTTGAGCAAAGGCCTTTCACT
>NW_028234406.1:27360148-27362648 GCF_977035675.1 Penaeus japonicus | reverse complement strand
TTTTTCTTTAGTAGTACAAAAAAAGGGAGTCCATATTCACAGAAGGTCGTAGGGGGTGATCCTCGAACCCCACGACCATCCTGGCAAGGTCGGAAATCCTTTTATTGCGCTCGACCCGATCCTGGCATTATTTTAGCCCTGTCCCCGAGATCGAGTTGGACTTGAGGGACTTGTCAGATGTCTAGGGCGAGTCCTTTTCTTTCCGCTCGGGAGACGCGTCGAGTCGAAGGATGCGAGAGAAGGAGGCTTTGAAATGTAAAGAAGGCTTACATGTCTGGGATGAGTGGGATGAATGATTTGTGTCTAGGATGAGGGAATTGCGTGTCTGGGATGAGGGAATTGCGTGTCTGGGATGAAGGAACGGCATGCCTAGGATAAGGGAATTGCGAGTCTGGGATGATGGAATTGCGTGTCTGGGATGAAGGAACGGCATGCCTAGGATAAGGGAATTGCGAGTCTGGAATGATGGAATTGTGTGTCTGGGATGAGGGAATTGCGTGTCTGGGATGAAGGAACGGCATGCCTAGGATAAGGGAATTGCGAGTCTGGGATGATGGAATTGTGTGTCTGGGATGAGGGAATTGTGTGTCTGGGATGAGGGAATTGTGTGTCTGGGATGAGGGAATTGTGTGTCTGGGATGAGGGAACGGCATGCCTAGGATAAGGGAATTGCGAGTCTGGGATGATGGAATTGTGTGTCTGGGATGAGGGAATTGTGTGTCTGGGATGAGTGAATTGCAAGTCTGGGATGAGGGAATTGCGAGTCTGGGATGAGGGAATTACAAGTCTGGGATGAGGGAATTGTGTGTCTGGGATGAGGGAATTGTGTGTCTGGGATGAGGGAATTGTGTGTCTGGGATGATGGAATTGTGTGTCTGGGATGAGGGAATTGTGTGTCTGGGATGAGTGAATTGCAAGTCTGGGATGAGGGAATTGCGAGTCTGGGATGAGGGAATTACAAGTCTGGGATGATGGAATTGTGTGTCTGGGATGAGGGAATTGTGTGTCTGGGATGAGGGAATTGTGTGTCTGGGATGAGGGAATTGCGAGTCTGGGATGAGGGAATTGTGTGTCTGGGATGAGGGAATTGTGTGTCTGGGATGAGTGAATTGCAAGTCTGGGATGAGGGAATTGCGAGTCTGGGATGATGGAATTGTGTGTCTGGGATGAGGGAATTGTGTGTCTGGGATGAGTGAATTGCAAGTCTGGGATGAGGGAATTGCGAGTCTGGGATGAGGGAATTGTGTGTCTGGGATGAGGGAATTGTGTGTCTGGGATGAGGGAATTGTGTGTCTGGGATGAGGGAATTGTGTGTCTGGGATGAGTGAATTGCAAGTCTGGGATGAGGGAATTGCGAGTCTGGGATGAGGGAATTGTGTGTCTGGGATGAGGGAATTGTGTGTCTGGGATGAGGGAATTGTGTGTCTGGGATGAGGGAATTGCGAGTCTGGGATGAGGGAATTGTGTGTCTGGGATGAGGGAATTGTGTGTCTGGGATGAGGGAATTGTGTGTCTGGGATGAGGGAATTGTGTGTCTGGGATGAGGGAATTGTGTGTCTGGGATGAGGGAATTGTGTGTCTGGGATGAGGGAATTGTGTGTCTGGGATGAGGGAATTGTGTGTCTGGGATGAGTGAATTGCAAGTCTGGGATGAGGGAATTGCGAGTCTGGGATGAGGGAATTACAAGTCTGGGATGAGGGAATTGTGTGTCTGGGATGAGGGAATTGTGTGTCTGGGATGAGGGAATTGTGTGTCTGGGATGAGGGAATTGTGTGTCTGGGATGAGGGAATTGTGTGTCTGGGATGAGTGAATTGCAAGTCTGGGATGAGGGAATTGCGAGTCTGGGATGAGGGAATTACAAGTCTGGGATGAGGGAATTGTGTGTCTGGGATGAGGGAATTGCGTGTCTGGGATGAGGGAATTGTGTGTCTGGGATGAGGGAATTGCGTGTCTGGGATGAGGGAATTGTGTGTCTGGGATGAGGGAATTGTGTGTCTGGGATGAGGGAATTGCGTGTCTGGGATGAGGGAATTGCGTGTCTGGGATGAGGGAATTGCGTGTCTGGGATGAGGGAATTGCGTGTCTGGGATGAGGGAATTGCGTGTCTGGGATGAGGGAATTGTGTGTCTGGGATGAGGGAATTGTGTGTCTGGGATGAGGGAATTGTGTGTCTGGGATGAGGGAATTGCGTGTCTGGGATGAGGGAATTGCGTGTCTGGGATGAGGGAATTGCGTGTCTGGGATGAGAGAATTGTGTGTCTGGGATGAGGGAATTGTGTGTCTGGGATGAGGGAATTGTGTGTCTGGGATGAGGGAATTGCGTGTCTGGGATGAGGGAATTGCGTGTCTGGGATGAGGGAATTGTGTGTCTGGGATGAGGGAATTGTGTGTCTGGGATGAGGGAATTGCGTGTCTGGGATGAGGGAATTGCGTGTCTGGGATGAGGGAATTGTGTGTCTGGGATGAGGGAATTGTGTGTCTGGGATGAGGGAATTGCG
>NW_028234406.1:27345148-27347648 GCF_977035675.1 Penaeus japonicus | reverse complement strand
GTGTCATTAGTAGTAGTATTTTTGCCCTTATCATTATTGCCATTATTTATATTATGGTTATTGTCGTTTTTGCGTTAATACTATTATCATTATCATCGTCTTTATCATCTTATTATGATCATCATCAGCAACATTATTTTTACCATAAGCGTTATTATGATTCTTATTAAATATCGTTGTTTTTGTCGATTATGTTACTGACACTCTATCATTATTTTAACATTATTTCTGTGCGCAGTTGTTTTTAGTGCGGTTGTGATATCGGTGATAGTAGTAATAGTACTATCATTTCCGTTATTACTGTTAGTAATATTGTTGATAATGCCATGTCACTGTAATAATAATCGCGATATCCAAAAAACATGCTTGATAGTAAGTTTGAATAAGATTGCGTTAAAACGAGAAGTTTGCTGGAAAAAAAAGTATTCTTTTGTTCGTGTTATTGGATCTGAGATTCCACTGGGAGATTTAGTAGATTCATAACGTATTAGATGAAAATACTTCAAACTTGAAATATTTATTGTGATTCATTCTATTTAAATATCACATTATAATATTCGTATTCTGCTATTACCTAAAGAATGTGTGCAAAACTTAAGTTGGAAAAAATCGAGATAGAAAGAATTATTGAAATCGGGGTGGCAGTGTCCGTAGATTGTATATGTTATTGTCAATGTACATGGGAATGACATTTTCAGTTACGGTTTTCAGCTTGATTATACAGTGTATTGCATATATGATAATGTGTAAACAGTCATTTAAGAATAATCAGAAATGATAAACGTACCTTACTTATAAAGCTACAGTGTCGTCATTACCTCGTCTGTTGTTTGCAGGAATCTCAATGATGGCTTTTAATTAGTTAGGATGAGAACGAAGTCTCTCGCCTCTTAGATGCTCTGTTAGACCTGCCACCTCGGCCTACACTCAATATCCTAACCTCATGCATATTAATTTTACATGATATTGTTTGCACACAGTTGGCTTTTATACTCAGAACATTTGTTTTCGCACACACACTCACACTCACACTCACAGTCGCACTCTCTCTCTCTCTCTTTCTTTCACACACACACACACACACACACACACACACACACATATATATATATATATATATATATATATATATATATATATATATATATATGTATGTATATATATATATATACATATATACACACATTTAATGTATGTATGTATATTTGTATGCATGTATGTATATATGTATGTATGTAAATGTATTTGTAAGCATGTATGTATATATGTATATATCTTTACGTATGTATGGATGTATATATGTATGTATGTGTTTTTTATATTCATGCATAAAACAAAGAGCCCATTTGCATTTATTATGGTTTTAAAAGAATAACACTATGCAAAAAGTCTTCCATAATGTAGTATTCAGTGATGAAATTTTCACCATACTCATAAATGCAAATGCATATACAAATGTATTTCCAAACGTTTTTACCATGCCTATTTATGTAAAGGTTGTGTTGGGTTGTACCCGTGGTCCTATTATACATATAACGTTTGAACCGTGCTTATACATAGTGTTTATGATCTTATGAACGTGGATCCTACACTAATATATTACTCTTTCAAGAAATCATAAATCACGAGCCGAACGTTGCCAAACCTCCTCCTCCTCCTCCTCCCAATCCCCGTCTTCTCCCCCTCCCCCCCCCTCTAAGAAAAAAAAAAAAAAAAAAAAAAAAAAAAAACACACACACACACAAAAGCTCGACGTAAAGAAGCCTTAATATCGCCTCGCGCTCACCGACCCGAACCCCAGCGATACGGACCTGGTCTTCGAGGCTTCCTTAAGACGCTACCATCATAAATATCCTCCGTGGCCACCCTGGACAGGTATGAGAGAAGTCCTATTAGCCCAGGATGAAAGCTGCCGACAATATAGATGATGCTAAGATGATGCCCGCCAGTCCACCGACCCCTGATCACTAAACTAATGGTGTTCCTTAGAGGGCACAATCTTCCCCTACCCCCTCCCCCCCCCTTTTTTTTTTTTAGGGGAAGGGGGTGGGGTCGGGGAACTTTGCGTGTGCGTGCCCGTCTAAGATGTTTTGACGTTAGATGTATAAACATTTTGGTGTGCGTGTGTTGATATGTGTTTTGCTTGTGATTGGATTGCATTTAGATACTCAGTCTTACTCTGTGAATATTTTATATTGTAGATTAACAATAGATTACGTGTTTTTTTTCGCGTTGTGTGATTTAGTATGAACGAGCGGGTTTCCATGAGCTGGTAGTATCATCGGTCCGTTAGCATAGCAAAAGGGACCCTGGATTAATATTCAAATGAATTCCATACGTGTTTTCCATGGGCCTTCACATATGTTTAGCCACGACCATATGTGTCCATTCACATAATTCAAATACCTATTATGTTGTTTCTCTTGTAATACTTTTTACATGTAAACTGTGTGGATGGTTTGTTTTGCATCATTTAGATAAATTCTTGGGATCTATTAGT
>NW_028234406.1:27337648-27340148 GCF_977035675.1 Penaeus japonicus | reverse complement strand
TTTGTGTGCATTGGCAAAATCACCTTCCTCCCGAGCACGGCGCTGAAGCTACACGAGATGTCAGCCTTGGCCGGCAGCCGCTCGCACGCCGTGAGATTGAGGTAGAAGAAGTAGACGAGAAAGTGACAGAGTATCGATAGAGAGGAAATAGGATGGAGAAATGGAAGTGGTGGGAGGAGGAAGGGAGGGAGGGAGGGAGAGAAGGAAGGAGGGAAGTTGGAATGGGAGTAAAAGGAGAAAAGGAGAGAGAGAGGGGTATACAGAAGGAGGAATGTTACACGAGTGGTAGAAGGGAACAAACGAGTGAGGAAGGGAGGGAGAAAGGGGAAGAGGATGGTTGGTATTGGGAAGTAGAAAAATTATGAGGAAAGGAACGAATGAGGGAGGGAAGGAGAAAAGCAGAGAGCAAGGGAGATAAAGAGGGAAAAAAAAGAAAAAATAAGGAAGGACGGATATTAGATGGCTAGAGGCAGGTAAAGAAGGAGGGAGGTAGGGAGGAAGAAAAGAAGAACGTGAAGGAAGGGAGGGAAGAAACATCGGGGCCGAAGATACAAGAGATGGCCAGGTTTAGTTGGCAGAGAAACGGCAAGTATTTGGGGAGGGTGTTCAGAAGTATTGAGCCGATAGTATGTTCGACACCTTATTTTCTCTATAGGATAAACCTCGACATTGTTGGTTCCTTGTGGCTCTTACAGCATGATAGCAGCGTCAGGCACATGGAGATTTTTCTATAACAGAGCGTGTGGCTGGAACTACATTGGTAGGGAATGTGTGCAATATCTAGTGTTAGATATAAAAGGCTCAATAGTCATTGTTTGCGTGCATAAACTTATGGATAGATAGATAGATAGATGGATAGGCAGAGGGAAATGGGCAGATATAGATGTATTAAAATATTATGTGAGTAGATCAATATATTCTTGTGTATACATCTATCCTGTATGTATACATACCCAAATACATACACATAAACACCTACAAAGGACATAAACACACACACACACTACACTTACTTCCAAATGAAACCCGCGGTATTTTCTTTTCTTTTCTTTTTTCTTTCCCAAATGCTACAAGAAGTCAACCAAGACCAGAAGGAATTGGTCTCTGGCTCTTAATGGCGATTTCAGGATGTTAAATGAATTGAAAATCTCTATTTCGGGTCTTTTGTCGTTTAAGAAAGAAAAGATATTTTATAACGTTCAGAAGTTGGGGAATCTTTTGCTGTTTGGATACTCTTCGTCATGATAACTTTCGGTTTGGGTGAAAGAAATAGAGATGATAACTTTGATAAAGAGAAAGCAAACACTATGATAAGGAGAACAAAGAAAAATAAAAATATAACTGTGATAATGAGAAAAGAGAGAGACGCTTAACGATGTTAAAAATAAAAATAAGAGGAAAAAGGTATTGTTAATTATATCAAGGTGATGAAAAAGGTAGATGATAATGATGAGAAAGAGAAAAAGGTGACAGAGATTTGATGGATAGGATAAGGAATTGAGGAATATAAAGAAAGAGGAAGATAGGAATGATGCTAGAAATAAAAGGGGAGAAGGAATGGGAAGAAGAGAAGAAACGAAGATAGGTAAAAACAGGAATAGGAATATAGGGAAGATTGGGAATTGAAAGAAGAACCAAACAAGAGAAGATAAATAAAGAGAAGACGAGGAGAAAGGAGAATGATAATTACAGAAACTAGGAAAGACCTTAACAAAGGATAAATGCAAAATATCGTAGGTGTGATGAAAGTATCAATATCTCACTGTGGGGTGCAATATTCCAGAACAAAGAAGTAATATCAAAACGAGTAATTATAGCTAGGGAGAAGGAGCTTGAGATGAGAGAGAGAGAGTGAGAATGAGAAGAGAGAGAGAGAGAGAGAGAGAGAGAGAAAGAGTGTGTGTGTGTGTGTGTGTGTGTGTGTGTGTGTGTGTGTGTGTGTGTGTGTTTGAATGAGTGAGTGTGTTAGTAAGTTTGTGCGCTAGTGAGGAAAAGTTGGTAGGGAGAGAAACGTTAAGTGTGAGGAAGATAAGGAAACGCAAAGAGGGGAACAGGTACAGAAACATGAATAAATAAACAGACAGACAGAGAGAAGCAAAGTAGGCAGAAAGGTATTCAATCCAGGACTACAAGAGGAGACATCAACAGTATACATCAAACTTATTCCCTAAATTGCTATAATGATTTGACAACACGCCGATGATTTCGAGTCATCGACCTTCTACAAAGCGACGGATTACTAAATTAAATTCCTTGGAAGATGACTTTCAACATTGAGATTCTTCCAACGAAGTGCTCGAAGCTGTTTCAGTCAAGACATAGTTTCGCCTGTGTTGAATGCAGTCTCGTGTCACATTAAGAATATCTTAATCTCTAAAGCCGAATATTTATCTATGTACAATTATTTCGAAGGGTACGTAGGAAAAAGGTTAAATCCACATACGAAACACCCTCTTCGACACGGATATACACACACGCGCAAACACACACACGTACAAAC
>NW_028234406.1:27312648-27315148 GCF_977035675.1 Penaeus japonicus | reverse complement strand
CCAAAAATGACTTCTGTCCCTGTTTTCCCCTTTCCCTCTCGCAAACCGAAAGACGTGACGAGAGCCTAAACCGCCCCATCGCCACCTCTTCTCGCCTCGCGCACAGCCACCATTGTGTGGACACAATTGCGTGAGTTTAACAGGCTAATGAAACGTTCAATCCATCCATTCTTGTTCGGTCGCTCATTAACCCTGTCACAGCCCCGCCTCCGCCCTCTAATTTACCTTATCACTTTGATTTATCACGTCACCGTAATTACGCATGTCACCCGAGGCAACTGCTTGCCTTGTGGAGAGGAGGAGAGGGGGAGGGGGAGGGGGAGGATGGGGCGGAGACACGAACCGTGATAATATAAGGATCCTAAAACCAGAATGTGCTCCTCTGTGACGTATCTAAATTACGCGATGGTTGGACGTCAACTCCTAAATGATTTCATATTTGGTGCAAAGTGTGGACGCTGCGGCTCCTGCTAATGTTGCAGTTGTTCTAACTGGGTGTCTTGATGAATAGTTGTGTGCAACTGAAATATACTGTACATATATATAATATATATATATATATGTATATATATATATATAAATACACATATATGTATATGTTTGTATATATATGTATGTATATATATATACATATATGTATATACAGGTGTATATATATATATATATATATGTGTGTGTGTGTGTGTGTATATATATATATATATATATATATATTTTTTTTTTTTTTTTTTTTTTTATACATATGTGTGTGTGAGCGTGTGCGTGTATATGTGTGTCTGTGGATGCAACACAAAATACACAGTAACGTGCACAACACATATATAATAAAACACTGCTACAGTAGGAAAGAGTAAACTCGCAACGTTTCGAACTTTTAAAGGAAGTGCTTCATCAGGCGTAACAATAAAACTAGATATCAACTGTGTATGTTTATCTCGCTTCTCCTCTCTCCCCCCCCCCCCCTCTCTTTCTTCCCCACTCTCTATCTTTCTCTCCCCCCCCCTCTCTCTCTCTCTCTCTCTCTCTCTCTCTCTCTCTCTCTCTCTCTCTCTCTCTCTCTCTCTCTCTCTCTCTCTCTCTCTCTCTCTAACTTGCGAGTCTTGTAAGTGTGATAATAAATTTGATACCATGTTTGCTACACTTGCAAATTCATGAGCATGGTATGATAACATACCGAAAAGAAAATCAAAGGCGTTAATACCAGCGATTGGAGACGAGCCATTTCTCTGGAATTATCATGTTATGCAGAAGTTATGAGATGTGAAAAACTTGTCCTGTTCAATATAAGGCCTGCATAATGACTACTAGGTCACGGCTGATCGTCGACTCTTTTCAAAATTCGCAATAACATCCCAAAGAAATGTCAAGAAAGAAAGAAAAAAAGAAAGAAAGAAAAAAAACTTGTTTACAACTTAGTCGAAATTACCGGAGCTGTGAATTGCCGTAATCGCGACAGGCAATTCCCGAAAGTTACACTTTTATCTCAACAAACGCCATTGTAATAGTCAATACCTGTCTTAGAATAACATAAGGGCAGGAAGGAATGACGGAGGGGAAGCATTCGTCACGTCAGGAATTCGACGGATGGTAATGAGAACCAGTAACATGAAATATTGCAAACTCGCAAATTCCTCCCGAAGCATGTGGAAAATGACAGCGAAAATGAGCTGGAAATAAGCAAGGGTGTACATTGCCACGATGGCTGGCGCGCTGATGCCGCCACCCTTGCACCACGCTTGCCTAATATCGACGTCAAAGTTTCATAGATCATTGGATCTTTTTCATATTGCGCCAGATAGAACGAGATTATAGGAAAACTGTTAAGACTCTAGTTAACGCCTTCTATGTGACGATATGCTGTTGTCGAGAACACGTTGTTTTGGCAACACTGTAAGCTTGTCTCGAGCTCGGAGATCAAAGAGTGATCCAGCTTTGCCGAGCGGCCGCTTTAAGAATGTTCCATTTTCGTCTAAAGCGTGTCAGAAAACGAGTTCAGATTTAATCTCCGATCGAGAAGGACCTCCATGCTAATAGTCTCCACAAAATAAAGTCGCTTCAAATTGCCCAATGTAGTTAGTGAAGACAAATCCTATTAAGGGGATTTAGGTTAGCATAATAGTGAGCATCTTGGTGGAAATACTGTCCATATTCTCGTCTCTCGGTGGCGGGAGTGTCGTTTTTGTTTTGTTTTCCTTTACTCTCTCTCTCTCTCTCTCTCTCTCTCTCTCTCTCTCTCTCTCTCTCTCTCTCTCTCTCTCTCCCTCTCTCTCTCTCTCTTCTCTCTCCTCTCTCTCTCTCTCTCTCTCTCTCTCTCTCTCTCTCTCTCTCTCTCTCTCTCTCTCTCTCTCTCTCTCTCTCTCTCTCTCTCTCTCTCTCTCTCTCTCCTCTTCCTCCTCCGCCTCCTGATCCTGTTCTTCCTCTTCCTTCTCCTCCTTCGCTTCTTGCTTCTGCTTCTTTTCCTCTTCTTCTTCTTCCTGCTTCTGCTCCTCCTCCTTCTGCT
>NW_028234406.1:27307648-27310148 GCF_977035675.1 Penaeus japonicus | reverse complement strand
CAACTCCCCTTTTTGTCTTTGCTCTACCCCCCTTCCCCTCTTTCTCTCTACTCCTTCAAGAGTTTTATCCTTATTGAGATTTTGTCTTCTATATCATTCTTCTCTTTCCCTTTTCATTGTTAACCCCTCTCTCCCATTTATTTTTCATTTTTTAATTTGGGTTTTCTTTGTTTTATTATTTGTTACTTATCGTGTTTCTTCAATTTCTTTATTCTTCTTATGTGTGTGTGTGTGTGTGTGTGTGTGTGTGTGTGTGTGTGTGTGCGGCACCAACGGCAGCATCGGAATGGTACCATCGTTATTACATCATGAGAAGGGCACGACTCCATCAAAACGGCAATCTCTGAATTGCACCATCAGTATATTATCAATTGAATGGCAACGTCAGCGCGACCGTCAGTACGGAATCCTAAGGACATCATCATCAGAATGGCCTCTTTAGCACGGCAACTTAGTACGACATCCTCAGCACGGCACCATCAGTATGGCATCCCCAGGACGTCATCTTCAGAACGACGCCATCAGAATGGCATCCCCAGAACGGCATTCTCAGCACGGCATCCTCAGAACGGCACTATCAGAACGGCATCCCCAGAACGACATTGTCAGTGCGGCATCCTCAGAACGGCACTATTAGAACGGCATCCTTAGCACGACACCATCAGGATGCCCTCATCAACACGGCCCCATCAGAACGGCATCCTCAGCACGACACCATCAGAATGTCCTCATCAGCATAGCACCATCAGAACGGCATCATCAGCACGGCATCCTCAGAACGGCACTGTCAGAACGGCATCCTTAGCACGACACCATCAGGATGCCCTCATCAACACGGCCCCATCAGAACGGCCTCCTCAGCACGGCACCATCAGAACGGCATCCATTAGAATAGCATCGCCAGAAAGGTCCCGTATCAGAGTTGATATCCGCGCCCGGCGTGAGAGGAGCGGTTCACATCACGGTTGACAGGTAGAGTAATCGACTACTTGGTCAAGACGCCTCACGTGCCAAGTCGATTTTGTTCACGCCCGTCCACGCGCGCCTAGGGGCTTGGCTGAGCGTTGGAGGGCGGGGGCGGGATGGATGATTGATTATTAAAATTGACAGTGGAAAAAATGGGTGATTGATATTCGTAATTAGGTGTTGAAGGTGGGAGGTGTGTATTTTGTTTTAAGGCTTATTTTTTATAATTTTCATTTTCTTGATTTTTGTTTTTCTGCTTTGCCTTTTTCTTTCTTTATTTTGTTTATGCTCTCTCTGTCTCTGTCTCTGTCTTTGTCTGTTGCTCTCTCTCTCTCTCTTTGTCTCTCTCTCTCTCTCTCTCTCTCTCTCTCTCTCTCTCTCTCTCTCTCTCTCTCTCTCTCTCTCTCTCTCTCTCTCTCTCTCTCTCTCTCTCTCTCTCTCTCTCGCCCTCCGTCCCTCCCTCCTTATTTTTCTATTTCTCTCTACCTCTCTAATTGTCTATCTCTATCTATCTATTCATCCCTTTATCTATCTATATATTTATCCCTTTTATCTATCTCTCTATTTCTCTCCCTCCCTCCATTACCCAGTCCTCGTTTCTTACATTTTATTTTATCAATATACGCTTCACCCCCCATCGCCCACCCCCTCCCGCCACCCATCTACCTACATCACTCCGACTCCCAAGAAAAAAAGAAAAGAAAAAACTCACAATCTCTCCACATCTTTTCCTATCCCCCATCTCCCCTCCCCTCCATTCTCCCTATCTTTTCCCATCTCTCTCTCTCTCTCTTTCTCCTCCCCCTCCCCCCCTCTCTCCCGTCTCTCTCTTCAACCTCCCACCCATCCCCCCCCACCTTCCAGCTACTCCCCCCCCCCCACTAATCATCTCTCTCTTACTCTCTCTCTCCTTTTCTCTTTCTCTCTCATTCTTCATATACATATTTCCCACTGTCTTTCCTCCCCTTCTCGCTCTCTATCTTCCTCTCTTTTCATCTCTCCCCTTGCCCTCAACCCCCAAAACTTCTCTTTAACCCCCCCCCCCCCCCCCCCTCTATCTCACAATAATATGTATCATTTTTATTGTTGCTGCTGTCACTTTTATGGTTATCATCATTATTATTATGGTGATGATGACTGTTGTTTTTATTATTATTGTCACTATTGTTTTCATGATTATCATTACTCAGTCTGTTATGATCACCACTAGTAGCATCTTGGATTGATACGATCAATAATATGATTCTGATTATTCTTATTATTGGCGTGATTGTTTTTTATGAATCATATGATCAATACTTTTGTCATAATTATTGACTATATTATTTTTCTAATACTCACTCGTAAAGTGAACATTATTTTTTGTTATCCTTATTCTTTTATCGTAATTGTTGATATCATCATTGTTATTAGTTTTGATTATTTCTGTTATCCTCATGTTTATAAATATTATGAGAATTTGAATATTATTTTCGTTATTATATACTTTGACGATATTATCATTACTATTGTTATATATGAATATATATATATA
>NW_028234406.1:27295148-27300148 GCF_977035675.1 Penaeus japonicus | reverse complement strand
GACAGCTCCTCGGCGGGGCCCTCCGTTCGCCATCGCCCTTATTTCATCCCCGAGGAATGCCTTACGCCTCATCCATCTACTTGTCGTGATACCTGTGTTAATTACGCATACGGAAGTGCGTACGTGTGTTTAGTTGTTCGTGCTGTGTGTGTGTGTGTGTGTGTGTGTGTGTGTGTGTGTGTGTGTGTGTGTGTGTGTGTGTGTGTGTGTGTGTGTGTGTGTGTGTGTGTGTGTGTGTGTGTGTGTGTGTGCGTGCGAGCGTATTACCTTTTATGAGAGAGAGAGAGAGAGAGAGAGAGAGAGAGAGAGGGGAGGAGAGGGAGAGGGAGAGAGAGAGGGAAGGAAGGGAGAGAGAGAGAGAGAGAGAGAGAGAGAGAGAGAGAGAGAGAGAGAGAGAGAGAGAGAGAGAGAGAGAGAGAGAGAGAGACAGGCACACACACACACACACACACACACACACACACACACACACACACACACACACACACACACACACACACACACACACACACACACACACACACACACACACACACATACACACACACACACACACACACGCACACACATACAGATAGAGATAGAGATAGAGAGATATAAAGAGAGAAAACGAGAGACAGAGACAGAAAAAAAGAAAAGGAAAGTAAGAAGAATAGAGAGAAGCACTCAGGAATGTCAAACGAGAGGAAAGAAGGGGAGGCGGGATGAGGGGAAATGAGTGAGGGGCTAAAATGGGCTAATTCCCGATTAACGTTATCAGCGGATAATGAATATATTTAGGAAGGATTTCTTTTCTATTGCTTACATTAACATAATGTAGGCCTACTGGTCATGATTGATTAAACGAAGATATGTATCTAGCCGCAGCCGAGCGGATGTCTCACCAACTACTAATGTATGTATATTCATGTTGTATGCAAGTACTAACTTCCTTCAATAACAACAACTATTATTCATTTACATCTATTTACTGTATGCGTTTTTTTCTCTCCCTCTCATATATGCATATGTTTATATATATATATATATATATATATATATATATATATATATATATATATATATATATATATATACTCATATACATATACATATACATATGCATATACATATACATATACATATACATATACATATACATATACATATACATACATACATACATACAGACAGACAGACAGACAGACATATATATATATATATATATATATATATATATATATATATATATATACATATACATATATATATACATATACATATACATATACATACATACATATATATATGTATATATATATATATATAATATATTATATTTATTTATTTATTTATATTGTTCCTTCTCTCTATTCTCTCTTCTCTTTCTCTCTCTCTCTCTCTCCTCTCTCTCTCTCTCTCTCTCTTCTCTCCCTCTCTCTCTCTCTCCTCTCTTCTCTCTTCCTCTCTCATCTTCTCTCTCTCTCTCTCTCTCTCTCTCTCCCTCTCTCTCTCCTCTCTCTCTCTCTTCTCTCTTCTCCCCTCTCTCTCTCTCTCTCTCTCTCTCTCTCTCTCTCTCTCTCTCTCTCTCTCTCTCTCTCTCTCTCTCTCTCTCTCTCCTCCTCTCTCCTCTCTCTCTTCTCTCTCTCTCCTCTCTCTCTCCTCTCTCTCTGCTCTCTCTCTCCTCTCTCTCTCTCTCTCTCTCTCTCTCTCTCTCTGTCTCTCCCTGTCTCTCCCTCCTCTCTCCTCTCTCTCTCTCTCCTCTCTCTCCTCTCTCTCTATCTCTCTCTCTCCTCTCTCTCTCTCTCTCTCTCTCCTCTCTCTCTCTCCTCTCTCTCTCTCTCTCTCTCTCTCTCTCTCTCTCTCTCTCTCTCTCTCTCTCTCTCTCTCTCTCTCTCTCTCTCTCTCTCTCTCTCTCTTCCTCTCTTCATCCCTCCATCCCTCCATCTTCATATATCGCAAATGATACAGATTAATAGTAGTAGAATTGATTTTATCTAATCTTCTTTTATAGTCTGTCCACTATCATTAAGCATGTTTGCTTCGTTGTTGCTGTTTTTCTTCATCTATATTTTTCTTTCTTATTTTCAAAATAACTTTCTTTCCACATCACCCTTGAGTATAATGTCCTAACCTACAACTAGTGCATTAAACATGATAAAGATAAAAACAATCAGATGAAAAGATGTTGGAAAGAAAGGATATAAGAAAGAATAAATGTGAAAGCAGAGCCGCAAGGAAGGAAAAGGGGAGGGGAGGAGGAGGAGGAGAAGAAGAAGAAGAAGAAGAAGAAGAAGAAGAAGAAGAAGGAGTGGTGGTAGTATTATTATTATTATTAGTAGTAGTAGTAGTAGTAGCAGTAGCAGCAGCAGCACCAGGAGGAGGAGGAGGAGGAGGAGGAGGAGGAGGAGGAGGAGGAGGAGGAGGAGGAGGAGGAGGAGGAGGAGGAGGAGGAGGAGGAGGAGGAGGAGGGGAAGGAGGAGGCGGAGGCGGCGGCGGCGGCCAAGAAATGACTGGCCAAGAGTGGTCGATAACACTGATGATCAATGGGGGACAATAATGATGATAATGGCGAATACAATCAATGGTTCCTTGGAACAGTCGGCTGAGACGGCAAAGCCTGGGAAGGAAAGGAAGGGAAGGGAAGGGATGGGGAGGGACGGGGAGGGAAAGGGAAGGAAGGGATGGATGGGGAGAAAATGGATGGAGAGGGACGGAGAGAGAAAGGATAGGAATGGAGCGGGAAAGAAGAGGGATGGAGAGGGTAATGAGGAAGTGAAGGAATGGAAGAGATGGGGGTGGGGCGAGGGAGGGCCGGGGAGGGAAAGTAAGGGGAAGGATAGGGAAGGTATGGTGCAGGAGGGTAGTGAGAAGAGACTAAGGATAGGGAAAGATAGGAGGGGGCCAGAAAGAGGATAGTGAGGTGGAGGGAGAGGGAATAGAAGGGGAGGAGAGAGAGGGGGGAAAGGGAAAGGAAAGGAAAATAGGCGAAGTAAAATAAAAGAAAAAAGGAGGAAGGAAAGGGGAAAAGGATATGGAAGTAAGAGGGAGCAGAGGGGGTGACGAGTAAGGAACGTTGGCCACGGTGGGTGAAGAGAGTGTGAGGGTAATTGAGGGGGCTGGCAAGACTGTCTAATGAGGGCTAGGAGGCGAGGGGCGCCGTGAGAAACAGGGAAGAGGAAGGAGGAGGAGGAGACGGAGACGGAGAAGGGAGAAGAATGAGAATGAGAATGAGAATGAGGAGGAGGAGGAAGAAGAAGAGGAATAGGAAGAAGAAGAAGAAGGATGATGATGATGATGATGATGATGAAGATGAAGATGAAGAGGAGGAGCAGGAGTAGGAGCAGGAGCAGGAGCAGGAGGAGGAGCAGCAGGAACAGGAGGAGGAGGGAGGGAGGGGGGAGAAAAAGAAGTAGAAGGTGACGGAGAGATAGAGAGAGGGGCGGAGGCAGGGAGGGAGTGAGAGGGAGGGGAAGGAGTAAGGAGTGAAGGGAGGGAGTAAAATCGACATAAGTTTATCGCAAGAAAAGCGAGGGGGAAGAATGGATGGTCGGGCGAAAGTCAGAGATTGTGGTGACTTGTGGAGGGAGTTGGTGAAAGATAGGAGGTTCTGGGGGTGGGGGGAGGTGGGGGGAGGGAGGGAGGGAGGAATAGGGTAAGGATGTAGTTAAAGGAATGTGGTTTTTGACCTTTTTTGACTGAGGATTCTGTCTGCCTTTTTTCAAAATAAGAAAAGGAGTGTCGGAGGTACAGAAAAGAGGGAGGGACAGACCTACTGTGAAGACAGAATAAAAAGGAAAAAATGAGAGAGGAAAAAAGAGTTACTAGAAAACCCATTGTCTTACAGATATGTATGGTTCTTTCTTACGGTTTCCTCAAAATCCCATAGACTATAAGAGTGGCTCTGGTAATTTATGAAGGCATGCTCCAGGAACATAGCGCACTGACAAAGAAAAAAGTAAAGTTTAAACACATCAAAAAGAGCCTTTGAGACGCAGCTCAATGAAGAGGGTCATCTCACTTATTTAAGGACACTAAAACTGGCACATTTAATATTGACCTTATGGTTGAAGATTGGATTTTATGAAGAAAATTGCTTCGACATTATATCCACATAAGAAAAAGAATGGAGAATATCTAATTCCAAAAATAATATTCTCTCTGTGGTTTTTCTATGATGAAGGACATCCCATTTCGCAGAAGTCGTGTAGATCAGAATCAACCAAATAAGAGAGTCAGGTTATCTCTTGGAGGACACCACGTTTTCTTAGCAAGGGAGAGAAAGTGGGAAGTCGTTTTGGATGTGATTCTTTCACCACAAATTATTTATTTTAGAAAGGAGGGATGATTTATGTGTTGTTAATATCTTTACTGTATCTATTGCACATCAAAGACTATACACTTAGCAGAGACCTTTAGCCCCAAGTCTGCTTACAGGAAGATTACGTCTATCCTATATAAAGGAGAAATAATTACATCGTTTCCTTTTTAACCATGGAGTTTGTCAAGATGTAAATTATACTGATAAAACATTATACATACTTATGATATAAGGTAGGATTACTGTTTTTATTACTAATATCAATCATTATTATTATTATTATTATTATCATTATTATTATTATTATCATTATTGTTATTATTATTACTATTTATTATCATTATTATTGCTATTATCATGATTATCAAATTAATTTCATAGGTATCGTCATTATCATTATTAATAATCGTTTCCTTATTTCATCATTATTATTGCTATTATCATCATCATTTAGCATTTCAACCATTTTTTTTTCTTTTTTTTCATTTCATGGCGTTTTGAACCTTTGAACTTACCTCATTACCCTGCATTATACTAACTTCTAATGACTTATCTAACCAAACATTCCTCTCATTCACATTCTAACCACACCAAGCTGCTTTCGATAGTTGAAGTCCGTTTATCTAAGTCATTTAGGCATATTTGATTCATTCTTGCTAATCATGGGACAGAATTCGTTATGTTATATTAAAATTCGGGA
>NW_028234406.1:27285148-27290148 GCF_977035675.1 Penaeus japonicus | reverse complement strand
ATATTTATGTGAGTGTGTGTGTGTGTGTGTGTGTGTGTGTGTGTGTGTGTGTGTGTGTGTGTGTGTGTGTGTGTGTGTGTGTGTGTGTGTGTGTGTGTGTGTGTGGGCGCGCGCGCGCGTGTGTGTATATATTCACACATGTATGTAAGTGTATAAAAGGACATATATAGTTCCCATTCCTCCTCTCTCTTCCCCTCTTCTCTCCTTTCCCCTCACGTTTACTCGCCTGCCCTCCAACTGTTTCTGTGTCATCCGTCTGTCTAGGTTAAAAACAGGTGACACAAGTGACCTTTTCCATTGTAGTGATATTTCCTTTTTCGTAGCTTCCACTTTTCTATCAATATAGATCTTTTTAAGAGGAAATACACTTGTATCCCAATATGCCTTCATTTTGATATATCGTTAAGAAAATACAATGGCACATTAATCGCAACACAAGCGGGAGACAAAATCACTTCGTCGACTTTCAATACATTTTAAAGCATACATGAAGTAATACATCTCAGAAGGGTAAATGAGATACGACTCGGTAGATGGCAACACTTAGCGCACACAAATCAGCTGACACCATTAAATGGAACAAATGCGTTAGTAATAAAACGGAGCATTCTAGATTTATAGTGATCCCATTCCTAAATGATAGAATGTATTGAAATTGTGTGACATTAATGTTTTGATATAATGTGAAATTGTAAAACTGCCTTTTTTATTTTTGTTTTTGTACTTTTTTATCCAAATGATCAGTCGGTATTAGCACTGTGTATATATTTACTTCAGGTGACGTACAAGGTGGGATATAGTCACCTGGCTAGTTGTAAAGCTGCGTGATTCGACAGATAGAAATGGCCCCCTTGCTGTCCAGGTGAGTCTGTGTCCTGGGAACAAAGGTGTTAGTCTTAGGCCAGCCTGCAAACTGATTACGTGGAGGACAAACCCGCACTCCTCCCTCTCCCCGTCATCCTTCCCCCGTCCTCGTAACCCCCATCTCCCTACCCTCTACCCCCTCGAACTATCCCTACCCCCTCTCATACCCCTCCCGCTCCCCTAACTCCTACTCCCCTCCCCCTTCCTCCTTTCAACCAAGAACTGTGTGTTAACGTGTGTGTTCCTGTGCCTTTCCCTTTCCCTCCTTTTTTGACGCTGACGTGAATGGCGTACTGTGTTCTCTCGTTCTTTGTCTCGTAGCTGCTTAGGTGCATGCTTGTGCCTCGTTGTACTTCTTTGATTAGATGTTACTGTAGGCAATGTTTTTACTTGTTTATCTGTTTATCTGGATATTTAGATATGTTTATTCGTTAATTTCAATAGTTATATAACTGCCTTCGTTATCAGTGTATATTTAGTAAATACAAAAAAAGGTAAATATTATGGTGATGTACGAACTCCATTGCTCTTTCAGCCCCAAGTCTTCAATCACAACACGTACTACTTACGGTATATTTGAGTAATGGGTAGTAACGAGCATTGCAAGCTACCATGTAATTACCAAGGAACTATAAGAAAAGACCCTCACGTGAATGTTTATATTACGTCTAATCGATGACGTAACGTGACATTGCGTTTTATATATTCTTGCATTCGATGTCCTTTCGGAAATTGAGTCATCAGTTATATAACGTTTGTTTTGTTTTGTGTGTGTGTGTGTGTGTGTTTGTGTGGGTGTGTGTGTGCGACCGTGCGTGCACGTGCAAATATATGCGGTACACATGTACGGTGTAATGTGTAGCACGTATCCCCTAAGTATCTCTTTAATTTTTCAGAGATGCAAATACCATGCAGGATTTATTTTCTCATTCCATGCTTAGAAATACACTTCAGATTTAATGGGTCTCCTTATTTATCTATTATGTTTTATTCCTCCTCCTTCTTTAGTTCATCTTTATCTTCAACTTGTACGTCTCTCTCTCTCTCTCTCTCTCTCTCTCTCTCTCTCTCTCTCTCTCTCTCTCTCTCTCTCTCTCTCTCTCTCTCTCTCTCTCTCTCTCTCTCTCTCCCCTCCTCCTCCTCCTCCTCCCTCCTCCTCTCTCTCTCTCTCTCTCTCTCTCTCTCTCTCTCTCTCTCTCTCTCTCTCTCTCTCTCTCTCTCTCTCTCTCTCTCTCTCTCTCTCTCTCTCTCTCTCTCTCTCTCTCTCTCTCCTCTCTCTCTCTTCTCTCTCTCTCTCTCTCTCTCTCTCTCTCTCTCCCTCCCTCCCTCCTCCTCCTCTCTCTCTCTCTCTCTCTCTCTCTCTCTCTCTCTCTCTCTCTCTCTCTCTCTCTCTCTCTCGGCCTTCAATACAACTATTAAAGTATCTTTCTTGCGTCGACCATTAAATCAGAAATTAATACAGCAAATAAAACAAAAACAAACAAAAGCACACGAATCAACATATTAACTTTCTCGCATGATTTTGAAAAAAAAATAAAAATAAAAATAAAAACGAAAAACCGAGGAAAGAAAAAGATTCAAACAGAACTTCTCAAATCATAAACTTTGGATTTTATGCTGAACTTGGTAGCATAAGGACAAGGAGTCGGGTTCAATCTAAGCCAGGGTGTGTGTTTGCGTCCCATCAGCAGAGTCAGCACTGAAGGCTTATCTGAAGCTCAGTAAAATCAATTTTAATTTCCTAATTCAGCGGTTGTCGCTGTCTCGTGGATTTTAATGCGAACGCAATTTCGAGAAGATAAGTGAAAAGTGAAATGAAACATGAAATGAACAGAGAGTCAGTGGTCAGGACTCGAGGGTCAGTTCTAAAGGAATTTCGTTCCTTCTGACCGAGCCTTCGCTGACAGTAAGGCTTTTGTTGCCAGTGTTGTTGTTGTTTTTGTTCTATTCTTATGCAACTGTTTGTTATTTTGTTGTTGTTATTGTTGCTTTTGTTACTGTTGCTGTTGTTATTATTGCTATCATCGGTGGTTATCTTTATTATTATTACAATTATCGTTTTATCTAATTGGTATATCTAATGTGATCATCATCATTAGTGATAGTAGTAGTATAAAATTGTCATTTTCATCATGTTATCACTGTTGTTGTTGTTAGTATAATAGAAACTAAGGATACGACCTTTATCACATGTTCATTGGCATTATCACCACTACCGATTTTTTCATTTTGTTTATTATTACTAATAGTAATAATAATGACCATCATTTTCCTCATTTTATAATAATCACCGTAATCACCAAGATTATAGTTATTGATAGCATTACCATCATCATTATCAAAAATGCAATGCGCTTGTGTGTCGCTTAGCTATATGAAAGTTTCATTAAGGTCTTTGTCAAACAAATTGTATATATAGTAATGATATTTATTGTTATTATTATTACAAATTTGATGATAGTGCATCTAGAGTCATGTATTATCTTTTACGAGATTAATGTAACATCACTTATATTTTTGCACATATTGTCATATTTGTCATGTCACTGAACCCCACAATATATGCGGGGAGTGATCGTAAATAAGACGAAACGGTGTTTATGCATGAAAAATGACTGATCGTCCATTGAAAAAGACGATGTGGAAAGAAAGATGGTGATAAAAGGCGTGTGAATTGATAAAAAAAAAAGATAAGAGCCTTATAGAACCTACATGACACCCCCACCCCCCATCATACTACTTCCTTCACCATCCGTCCCCCCTCCCCCCGTACCCACCCAAATGTCTACTTAGCTCGATGAATAATTATTGAGGAATTTAGATGTCGTGATGATACTCTTTGCGTGTTTCTTGCTTGCATTCTTCCGCTTACTCGTTTTCGTCACCTTTGGTTTTCATGACGCTATCATCATTCACTTATATTTTAGTCTCTCTCATTCATTCTGCACACGCACGCACACGCACACGCGCAAGCACTGCTCGCAATGATAAGATCCATCGTTTTTTCATCGCAACAGACACATCCTCCACACCCTCATAGATGTACTCCTCACGTCTCATTAATTCTATACACTCTTACCATCCAAGCAATCGATAAAACCCTTACTCGGCCTCTCTCCCCTCCTCCCCCTCTTCTTCTTCCTCCTCCTCCTCCTCCTCCTTCCTCTCCTTCTCCATCTCCTCCTTCTCCTCCTCCTCCTCCTCCTCCTCCATCTCCTCCTCCTCTTCCTCCTCTTCCGTCTCCTACTCATGTTTCTTCTAATTCTTTTTCCTTTCTTCATCTACTCCTCCTTTTCCTTTTCCTTCTTGTAGCACATCTTCCTACATCTTATACTATTTTTGCTCTTCCTTTTATTCCGCTCTTCGTCCGCCTTTTCCTCCTCTCATTCTCCTTCCCCCAACCTCCTCTCCCCCGTCCTCCTTCTCCTCCCTTCTTCTTCTCCTTCTTATTATTTTTCTTTTTTTCATCTCCTCCTCCTCCTCCTTCTCATTCTCCTTCTCCTCCTACCCCTACTTCTTCTCCTACTCCTACTTCTTCTCCTCCTCCTCCTCCTCCTCCTCCTCCTCCTCCTCCTCCTTTCCTCCTCCTCCTCCTCCTCCTCCTCCTCCTCCTCCTCCTCCTCCTCCTCCTTTTCCTCCTCCTCCTCCTCCTCTCCTCCTCCTCCTCCTCCTCCTCCTCCTCCTCCTCCTCCTCCTTTTCCTCCTCCTCCTCCTCCTCCTCCTCCTCCTCCTCCTCCTCCTCCTCCTCCTCCTCCTCCTTTTCCTCCTCCTCCTCCTCCTCCTCCTCCTCCTCCTCCTCCTCCTCCTCCTCCTCCTCATTTTCCTCCTCCTTTTCCTCCTCCTCCTCCGTCACCCTCCCTCCCTCCTGTCACCACTCATCGTCAAGTACACCTGCCCTCATCCCCACCTTATCCTATCCCCACCCCCACACCGATACTTTTACCTCTAATTATTTTCATATAAATTTCTATTGCTGTTGTTGTTACTACTACCATCATCATCGTTAACATTTACGATGTAATATTGTATAAAGATCAATAAAATTTCGAGATGAAATGAAAATTAAAAATGCTGTAGATCATTAAATCTTCAAAGTCAAAATACCTATTAGAAGACGGAATCTGCAGAAGGAAAAA
>NW_028234406.1:27255148-27260148 GCF_977035675.1 Penaeus japonicus | reverse complement strand
CATTTTAGTTTTGTTTACTTGTTATCCGTATCCGTTTTATTTACCGTCTACATCTTCATTTATTTTACATGCTTCATTTATTTTACATTTTTATCATTACTATTTCTCTCTTTCCTTTTGATTCAACTTCATATCATCTGTCATTTTTTTCATTTCTTTATACTTATCGCAAGTTTCTTTTATCGACTGTCTCTTCATTTTTTTCTAGATTCTCTTTTTTTATTGTCCCTCTCCCGTATTTTTTTATCGTCCGAATTCTTCCCATTGTTTCCTTTATCGCTCTCCTTCTTCGCTCTCTCTCTTCTGCAACCATCAGCAACATTCGCCACCTGTTTTTTATCGACTTCCCTGCTGTGCTCAATGCTCGCTTTCCCACATCATCCTCTCTGTCTGTCTGTCTGTCTGTCTGTTTCTTTCTCTCCTTCGTTCTCTCTCTCCCTGTCTTTCTATGTATCTCTCTCTGTATCTCTCTGTATCTCTCTCTCTCTCTCTCTCTCTCTCTCTCTCTCTCTCTCTCTCTCTCTCTCTCTCTCTCTCTCTCTCTCTCTCTCTCTCTCTCTCTCTCTCTCTCTCTCTCTCTCTCTCTCTCTCTCTCTCTCTCTCTCTCTCTCTCTCCCTCTCTCCCTCTCTCCCTCTCCCTCTCTCCCTCTCTCCCTCTCCCTGACCCACACACTTTCTCTCTATCTCTCTCTTTATATATTTATTTTCTCTCCTCGCCTTTTACTCCTCACATGAACTTCTCCCACCTCCCCCTATTCTTGAACGCAAAACAGAAATCCCTTTATAACGAGAAATAATCCGGAAAATGAGGTCAGCCCTCCCCCCTTCTCTTCTCTCCGTTACCCTCTCCCCACACCCTTCCCTGTCCCTCATCTCTCTCCCTCTCTTTCTCTCATTCTTTCTCTCTCTCTCTTTTCTTCTCAGGTCAGAAACCCCTCTTCCCATTCCTCATACACTCTCTGTCGCGCGCGCTCTCTCTCTCTCTCTCTTTCTCGTTCACTACTCTCTTTCCCTCCCTCCCCCTTCCCTTCACTTTCCCTCCCCCTTCATGCCTTCCTTCTCTTTCCCTCTCCCTCCTTATCCCCCACCCCTTTTTTTTCTCCCTGTGACCTTCCTTCATTTATTTCCTTGTTTTTTTTATTTTGTTTTTCCACTCATCGTACTCATCCCAAAGCAAACAAGGCCGTGTCTCCGCTTGAACGCCACCGGAGATTTATTGATATAGTAATTTTATGAGCTTGGAACTATAAAAATTTCGCGCGCTTAAGACCTAAAAAAAAGAGAAAGAAAAAAAATATACACGACAAAGGATGGTTTATGGTCGACGTAAATTGAGTGTAAGATTGTAATACATCAAATGCCTAGAAATAGAGACATCCGGAGCCTGTTTTATATAGTTTCCCCGGTCTTTGGTTTGGCTGGTAGTTGTAGTTAAGGCATTTTTGGCGCGAGGCGGGGTTGAAAGCGGTATGTACTTCATGCACTTACACACACACACACACGGATACATACACATGTGTGTGTGTATACGTGTATATATATGTATGTCTGTATGTTTGTATATATATGTATAGGTGTCTATGAGTGTGTGTGTGTCATATAGATATTCAATGTTAAAGCAGGATACCGTTGGATTTCTTTGTTGTATGATATTCAAAGTAACAAAAAATATTTTAACGAACTTAAGGAGACATTAGCCATGCGAGCAGAAAAGGAAAGAAGAAATGGAATGAGAGAGAGAGAGAGAGAGAGAGAGAGAGAGAGAGAGAGAGAGAGAGAGAGAGAGAGAGAGAGAGAGAGAGAGAGAGAGAGAGAGAGAGAGAAGGGGGGCAAGAATAATCGAGGGAATCAGATAAAAAAGAAATGAAATTAAGCAACTGAAGAAGAAAATCAGAGAGAAAATTAAGATAGTGATGAGGAAAGAAAAAAAGAACAAATGATTGAAATAAAAAGCTCCGAAAGAAAGCGGAACAGTAGGAGATAAGAATGAGAAGAAGAAGAAGAAGGATAAGAGAGAGGCACACAGAGTGATTAAGGAACTTTCCGACTTTGAAGTCTCGCTCGGGTGTTTTAAAAGTCTCCCGTGCTGCTTGCTCCAGTCTTAGCCCTGTACATGTTTCAGGGTTGCCCCATTTAAGTCTCATTTAAGGACTTTTCCATAATACTAATTGATTTGATTATTTTGAGAGAGGCACATGTTATGTTTACGTCAGAGTCGCTCATTCACATATTTTTGGTGATTGCTTGATCCTTGCTTTGTGTTATATTCCCTCCTTATTCATATCTTTACTCCTTCATTTATTCATTTATATTATTTAGTGATAGCTAGATCCTGGCTTTCGTCAATCTTCCACTTATTCCTTTATTTACCAATTCCTATGTTTGTGATTGCTGGATCCTCGGCTTAATCCTATTTTCCCATGGCTTATCCACGTAGGCATATACGAAACTCCTCAGTGAGATACAAAGACCGCAATGTGATTCTATGAAGATTTTGGACAATGGTTGGTGCATGTGTTTTCCCTCTCTCGCTTCCTTGTTCTGTCATGTTTACGTTTCCGTTCATGCAAAGCTTTAATGCCTTGGATAACTTATTGTTGCGTGGTGGTTGCGAGTTTTAAGTAGAAATTGCAAGAGGACTGAGAAAGGTTTGACGGACTTAGGAGGAAGTGGCAGGGAGACCTCTTGACTTTGTAAGTTTTGTATGAGGATTGTAGAATTCATGAAAGAAAGGTCAGTTTTCCCTGAGGTTTGAGCAACTTGTTGGTCATGAAAGAATCGGGCTTTTATTCGCGTTGTTCATGTTGTGGGGAGTTCTAGTTCCTTTGGGGTTTCATAAATAAAGACTGAAGTTTTGGGGTACATATGTGGTTTACTTTGTTTTGTTTTTTTCAAACTATGAAGTGCACGTAGAGGTGAAATAGCTGGAAGACTAGAGCGTTCCTACAGTGTGTTGTAGTTCAGATGGAAAAAAAAGTGAGAAAGAAAACGTGGATTTTTTTTTCTTTCCATCTATCTTAATCTGATAATTTATATATGTCACATTTCCGCCTACGTAATCCTGAATAAGAACACGATTTCTTTTCTGCGAAGACCCCATCTCCATTAAGATTCTTGTTTATATTTCAAAAGAAAAGAAGCAAGAGTGAGTGGCTGAGGACTAAGATGGTGGGACTGTGAGGAATCGTTGCATATTTATGAGGATGTCTGATGGTTAAGGAGACAGGGGGAAAGGAGGTCAGAGGGGGGAGGCAGTAGAAGTATCATACAGCGTTGGTCCGTTCTGTATAAAAAAATCTAGCTTCTGTTGGTTATAGCATCGCTGGGACAGTAATAGATGGTATATTCAAGAATGAATTGGGATTATTTCATATGGTACTTGTTCGTTTGAAGATACATACATTTTACAAAGAACAAAATAACAACCAATGTCAAAACCGGGTCAATAAAGCAACCCAAATTAATTCAGGATAACGTTATGCAACACGACACAAACTTTCCCCCTCCGCGTCGAGGCCCTGGGAAGGTCTAACGGTTCTCATCAGTGACGTTGATGGTCGAAATGTGGTTCGTCCTAATAAGGAAATGGTGTTTCGTGTAGTTCTAGAGAAGGCAGGCTGGAAACAGTCTAATTGTTATTGGAACAGTTAAAGGGGTAGCTGGTAGGAGACAGCTTGATGGTTAAGGTACTCGCGAGGTTTCCAAGGATAAATGATTCATGTGTGATTTCGAAAGCGTTCGAGTCTGGAAAAAATGTTTTGGTAGACGATTTTTTTAGAGTTAAGAGTCATGCAGTCCATGTCCTTCGAGGGCATAAGGAAGCAAAAATAAGTTCTCTCAAAAGATGACTCCCTTGGGGACATGAGCAGTGCCATGAGACGAGAAGGTCGCCGGCATTCTGGTGAATCACACCGCAAAGGATTCTGATTCCAGATCACTGAACAGCGCAGCGCCTCGGAGTCACGTGGAGGCGCCAATTTACACCGCCATCGACTGTCGTAATAGGGCACCATTCGAGAGCAAAGACACTGCAGGGAATAAAGGAGTAAGCAATACGCAGGCGGCGATGACACACGGCTGCGAGGACGCCGCGTGCTCGAGGCTCCTTTGCCATCGTCAGGACGTTCTTATGACGACGCCATCGATCAGTGCGACGATAATAGCGGTTTTACGCTCTTCGCGCCGTTATAGGACGCGAGATGGCGGTCTTGGTAACCCAGGGTAATGCGGCGGTCTTGGGTGATTACCAGGATATTGATGGGGATGATGGATGCATTAATGATAGGAGATATGGCTCTCGTTATCATAATAATGGGGCCGTTACTAATTATGATCACAATCCTTCCAGGAATGAATTTATACGATGTATTGATTATGTATGTATGTATATATGTATATATATATATATATATATATATATATATATATATATATACATATATACATATATACATATACATACATACACACACACACACACACACACACACACACACACACACACACACACACACACACACACACACACACACACACACACATATATATATATATATATATATACACACACACATACATACATATATATATATATATATATATACATATATATATATATATATATGTGTGTGTGTGTGTGTGTGTGTGTGTGTGTGTGTGTGTGTGTTTGATTGTGTGGGTGTATATGTATATAGATAGATAGATAGACAGACAGATAGATACACATTTCTTATCAATGTTACTAGAATCAATTTCTCTCTCTTTCTCTCCCTCCCCTCTCCCCCCGTACTCACTATCTCTTAATGTTACCACTCTTACGATACTTACTCTTGGTAGAAATCTCCGTCATCCTCCATAATACCAACGTCCACTGTTTGAAAGAAGAGAGAGTTATCTCGCTGACCTCCCCCCCGTACTCTCTGCCCCCCCCCCCCTTGGTTGGCAGAGGATCCTTTGGCTTCCTTTGGCCTCCGAGATCCTGATTGGCCCTTGTTCTTGTC
>NW_028234406.1:27247648-27250148 GCF_977035675.1 Penaeus japonicus | reverse complement strand
AACTTCTTTTACTCATGTTCTGTGCTTATCATTCCAATTATGAACACAAATCTAAAGTCATTCATGTTCAATATTGCAATATGCATATCAATCCTATAATATATATATCTTTTAAACGGTGTTCAGGACCAATACAATGAATCTAAATCATTCATGATATTTTAGATTCAAAGGCAGTCGATTGATGCTATATCTTAGCTTATGAAAAAATAATGTATTGATCGGAGGAGAGAGGTACAGTAAAGTAGGGATAGCAGGAGAGAGTAGAGAAGGAGAGAGGGAGAGAGATATAGAGAGGAAGATGAAGAAAAAAGAATGAGGGAGTAGTGAGAGGGATATAGATGAACAGTGGGATAAAGTGAGAGAGAGCGAAGAGGGGGGGAGGCAGATAAACAAACAGACAGACAGAGACAAAGGTATAAAAAAGAGAGAGAAAGAAAAGAAAAGATTGTACCAATAATGACAGATAATTCCATGAACCCGACAACCAAAACATCCCACTGGTAAAGTTGACTCAGGATCAAACATTCGGCACAGCGGAAACTCAATAGATAAAGATCTGCAACTTCGTCTCCGGATAACGATGCTTATTTTCTTCTTTATTTGGCCGGAAACACACCTCGTCGGAGAAGAGGAGAGGGGCGGGGCGGGGGGAGGGGGAGGGGATGGAGGACACAGTGTCACCATCTTTGCCAAAGATTTCGTTGAGGATTATTTGAAAAGCTATTTGATTGAAAGCCTTGTCTAGTTTATTGTTATTGTTATTATTATTATTATCCTTATCATTTTTATCATTATTTATGTTATAATTATCATCATCCTTATTTTCATTATTATTGTTATTATTATTATTATCATGATCATCAAAATCATCTTCATCATAATCAGAATTATTATTTGCATTACTACAATCATTACTATCCTATTTTAGGTACATTTTTTTCAAAGAATATTAGATAAAGTTTAGACATTTTTTGCCTTTTTACCAAAGTTAAAGCTCCGGGGGAATACAAGGAGATGTTGACGAGATTAAGCTCTTTAGAACAAACTTTTAGAGACTTTAATATAACTCAAGTGCGGCCTTGATATATCGTCGGCCTAAGAAGATATACATAAATTATAAAGTGGGCGAAGGAACTGATTATACACTTATACCGAACATAAGGAATATTGTATAGTTAAGAGAATGAGAATGAGAGAGATGTACCTTTTTTTTTAGGGGGGGGGGGGAGTTGCCTCACCTTTCTCTCTCTCTCTCTCTCTCTCTCTCTCTCTCTCTCTCTCTCTCTCTCTCTCTTTCTCTCTCTCTCTCTCTCTCTCTCTCTCTCTCTCTCTCTCTCTCTCTCTCTCTCTCTCTTCCTCTTCTCTCTCTCTCTCTCTCTCTCTCTCCTCTCTTTTCTCTCTCTCTTCTCTCTCTCTCTCTCTCTCTCTCTCTCTCTCTCTCCCTCTCTCTCTCTCTCTCTCTCTCTCTCTCTCTCTCTCTCTCTCTCTCTCTCTCTCTCTCTCTCTCTCTCTCTCTCTCTCCTCTCTCTCTCTCTCTCTCTCTCTCTCTCTCTCTCTCTCTCTCTCTCTCTCTCTCCTCTCTCTCTCTCCTCTCTCTCCTCTCTCTCTCTCTCTCTCTCTCTCTCTCTCTCTCTCTCTCTCTCTCTCTCTCTCTCTCTCCCTCTCCCTCTCCCTCTCCCTCTCCCTCTCCCTCTCCCTCCCCCTCTCCCTCTCCCTCTCTCTCTCTCCCTCTCTCTCTCTCTCTCTCTCTCTCTCTCTCTCTCTCTCTCTCTCTCTCTCTCTTTCTTCTCCCTCACCCTTTCTCCTTGAATTCGCACGGATCTTTCTAATCATGTCTAATTCTTCCTAGCCTTCCATTCCTTCTTTTTTCCTTCGTTTTTCCTTCATTTTCTCCCTTCCCCTTTCCCGTTTTCTCTCTCCATTCGCTCTCACTTCTCAACAACTTTATCCGCCTTTTATTACGCGTCTTTTATCATCACTAATCTTTGGTCACGAGGTCCGAGAGACTTTCTCGTACTTTTCCTTCTGAACTTTTTGTCTTTTATATAGGGTGAGTGAGAAAGAGAGAGTATATATATATATATATATATATATATATATATATATATATATATATATATATTCTCTCTCTATCTATTTATCTATCTATTTCTATCTCTATCTCTATCTATCTCCCTCCATCCCGGCTCTCTCTCTCATTTACCTTTTTATTTTTCTCTCTCTTTTTATTTCCCTCTTACTTTCGTTTCTTTCTCCTTCTGCCATCCCCCCTTTTAGTTTCACTCTCCATTCACCACGAAACTACTCCATTATCCAGCCAGCTTTTTTTTTCTCTCTTTCTTTTTTTTCTTTCTTTTATATCGCCATGATCATTAGTTTTTCTTTTTGACGATGGTGACACTTCTCCCTTTTCATGGTATCTTTATCCTCGTTTTCTTTTGACGCTGTTTCCTGGTCTCTCTGGCTCCGTTTCCTGATTTCTCTTTTCGTTTTTGTG
>NW_028234406.1:27222648-27230148 GCF_977035675.1 Penaeus japonicus | reverse complement strand
TAGACTCAGTGTGAAATAAGAGTACATTAGCACGCGATGTGGATATATTACACGGCATAGAGAGAGGAGAAAGAAAAATAGACTTTGTACGCATTCTCTTTCTCTTTCTCTCTGTATATAGATAGACAAACTTAGAGAGAAAGAGAGATAGATAGAGAGAGAGAGAGAGAGAGAGAGAGAGAGAGAGAGAGAGAGAGAGAGAGAGAGAGAGAGAGAGAGAGAGAGAGACTTATATATCTGTGTATGCGTGTGTATGGATACTAGCTTTCACAGTTCCTCAGATGACAACCTTCCTTCACAGTGGTACATTCCAGCGCACAATGCAGACACCGACGCTTCGCTCTTTCGGGCATGTAGATGAGACAAGAACCCCGGAGGGCCTCGTACTCGGGTAAAAGGTTATAAACAAACGAAGACGTACAAATAAAACGAGATCTTAATGGATAACAAGATAATAAAGTCAGAAGACACTCGTGTTCGCAAATAAAATCTAGTCCAGTAAAGTCGAAGAGGTCATAAAGTTTAGGTAACTGGGACATTATAGCATTGCATGTAGTTGTCCCGCTACGAATCCGTTCGCGGGTGGGGAGGGGCTTCTTATGACTGGTCTCGGCCGCGCAGGTACTTGGGAACCTCTCAATTTTGTGGCGTAATGATTGGCGAGGAGGATGAGCACATTTCATCTTACTTTTTTCTCTTTTCTTATGTGATGTTTTTTTATGATTCAGTGTTTGATATACTATTATTCTCTTGTTATTATTTTAAACTGATTTAAAGTATGTAGTAATGCCAATCAGCCCACAGACACCACTAGAATTTGGAATGATCGACGTGCAGATATTGACTGCATTGGTTCTCTGTGTTTTAATTATTTGATAACATCTACTTTAGAATGAAAGTTAAAAACGAGCGTTAGTATTTACACAGACTACTTACACTATCCCCACCAATTTAAAAAATAATGATAATCATATCACCAGAACGTGCATTCAGAAAAATTCGATTATCCCTATTCCTGATTAAAAAAAAAAGAAAACTAACTTTGGGAATACCTTTATACCTTCGTCTCTTCAAAATACCTTCCGCGAGAACGCTGAGACGACGACATCTCCAGGACGTCACGGGATGAGTCATCGAGTCGTCACCGTATTTTGAGAGAGTCGTCGGTCAGGGTAACGACTCGGCCGACCATCAGCTAGAGCCCTTAGGCAGCGTGATGACTCAGGGGGAGGAGTTTGGGGAAATGTGGCAACTCGTCAGGATCTCAGTGTATGCGTTGGCTTGTTGATTTTCGGGCCTTTGGTGTTTTGGTTGTTGCTTTTGGCTGTGGTGGTGTAGCGGTGTGTGTGTGTGTGTGTGTGTGTGTGTGTGTGTGTGTGTGTGTGTGTGTGTGTGTGTGTGTGTGTGTGTGTGTGTGTGTGTGTGTGTTCGGTGTATGTGCGTATATTGTGGATGAGTAACTGAGTGTATGCGTTGGATTACTGCTGGGTTTTTTTCGTTTCGCGCGGATGTTTTTTCTCTATATGTTTTTTTTTCTTTCTTTCTTTCTTTCTGACGGCGTATAAATTAGTAGATTGTTCTGTGTGTTTTCCCTTCACTTTTGCTTTTATTTTGTTTGCCAGTTTTGTTTTTATTCTGCGTGTTCGTATGTATGATGCGTATACCATATATATTTTTTGTAGGGGAGTGTTTTTTTAGCCATTATTAAAACCGTTTTCTGTTCGTATTCGCTTTGTATGTATGCGTCTTTATGTATAATGAATGCGCAAAGTTAGACATACGCACCCACAGAGATATGTTCGTTTAAACATCGAGAGAACTAGCGTAGGTCACATGAGCCATAAAGTTGATTGATATTTATGCAAGAAGAGGATAAAGAACTATTTTAAAAGCAACACACGAGAGAAATAGAGCAAGCCAAAAAGAAAAGAAAAGAAAAAAAAAAGATACAAGGATCGTCAAGTAAGGGAACAACATCAGTCGACAGTCGCTTGCCACAATCAGACTACAGACTATTCTAACCCAAATAGCCAAGGGACAAATGGACTATTTGTGGAGTGTTTTGTCCTCCTCCCCTCTCCTCCCCTTTCTCTCTCCCCCTCTCCCTCTCTTTGATGACCCACCTTTTTATCTAGTGACCTTTTTTCTCTCGTTCTCTCTCACGTGTTCCACTTATTCCGATGGTTAACCTACCTCTTTAGCTTTTCTCACGTCTCCGCTGTCCATCTATCTGTCCTTGTGTGTGTGTTTTTTTTTTGTTTCTTTGTTTTTGTTTTTTGTTTTTTGTATGTTGATCTATCATCTGTCAGTCTATCAGCCTTCCTCCTTTCTTTCTTTCTCTCTCTCTCTCTCTCTCTCTCTCTCTCTCTCTCATCTCCCTATCTGTGTGTCCCTTCTCTCCTTGTCTACCTCCATTCCTTATCTCTGCGTCCCTTCCCTCCCTATTTATCTCCCTCCCTCCCGTTCCCATTTCTCACTCCCTTCCCCATCGCCCCATCTGTGTGTCCCTTCTCTCCCTGTCTCTCTCCCTCCCTCCCTCCTCTCCCTGTCTCTCTCCCTCCCTCCCTCCTCTCCCTGTCTCTCTCCCTCCCTCCCTCCTCTCCCTGTCTCTCTCCCTCCCTCCCTCCTCTCCCTGTCTCTCTCCCTCCCTCCCTCCTCTCCCTGTCTCTACTGACCTGCTTCTTTGTTGGCACATCATGCTGATCTACCCCGTCCTCCTGAACTCAATTCCGACCTATTTACCCCTAGTAACATGATTTTTTCCTCATGGTTGATTTTGTCTTGTCGTCTGTCGTGGCTTTTGGTCGTTCGCCATTTTATTTTTATTCTATTTTATTATTTTTTTTTTCATTATTTTTTTTCTGTGGTCGTCTTCTTCATGGGTTAGATTGTAGTCGTGTTTATTTAATCATTTACTTTATATGTATATCATCTATAACTCGTCATCTCGTCATCCATCACCACCATCATCACCTTCAATTTCATCACCATCATCCTCATAATCGTTCTTCTCCCTTGCATCATACATCTGCCCCTCTTTCCTTCCTTCCTTCGTAATTTCGCGCACAAACCTTAGAGAGTCAAGTGTTCTCCCTTAGCATCATTAATCTCAGGGTTGTCTTGTATACCTTTGTAGCTGAAGCTTTGGGTACAGAAGGGAGATACTGTGATGGGGAAGATTGCAAGCATGAGATCCTAGGATTAGTCTGTAATGTAGACAAAAGAGAGACTTATGCTAGTGGTGGGTACAGCAAGCGAATCGCGGGGATAACTCTGGGTACAAGTGGGTAATCTGATTATATTATTGTGATTATCTTTTTAGGGTTATTCGTTTTCAGATAGTGTTGGATATACTCTTGTTTTACTATTATTTCTGTTGCAAACCGTCATCGGTCTCTTTCTCTTTGTCTTTCTAAAACTCTTACTCCTACTCTTGCTCTTACAATTACTCTTACACTTTCTCTTTCTCTCTCTCTATTTACCTATCTATATAAATGTAAATAAGTTAATAAACACACACACACACACACACACACACACACACACACACACACACACACACACACACACACACACACACACACACACATGCACAGACACACACACACACACATATGTGTGTGTGTGTGTGGGCTAGTCTCTCAAAATTTATTCGTTCAACTATTTATCTACCTTTATCTATTTTCTTTCTATATATCTATCTGTCTTCCTTTCTCCCTACTCCATTTCTTCCGTCCTTTTCTCTCTATCTGTTCATCTCTCAGGTACAGGTGTTCGAGAGTGAAACAAGAAGGTTAACTGTGATATCGAGTACGTCAACGTGGACTCGGAAGCTGAAGATGTAGAGCGCACGTGAGGTTACTGCCGATGCTGGTGTGGGAGCCCTTGTGTGCATAACAAATCGGAACCTTGTTACTGCTGTTGATTGTAGAGTCCGTCATAGATGTACGGGGGGTGGGGGGTGCTGGAGAGAGAGGGGGTGAGGGAGAAAGTGCGTGACTGGGATGGAGGGAGGGAGGGAGGGAGGTGGATGTCGCGTGTATGCTCGGCTCGGATACATTCTTTCCCTTTTATCTTGCCTTGAATATATTTATCTATCTATTATATTTCTCTCTCTCTCTCTCTCTCTCTCTCTCTCTCTCTCTCTCTCTCTCTCTCTCTCTCTCTCTCTCTCTCTCTCTCTCTCTCTCTCTCTCTCTCTCTCTCTCTCTGCGCGTGTGTGCGTGTGTGTGTGTGTGTGTGTGTGTGTGTGTGTGTGTGTGTGTGTGTGTGTGTGTGTGTGTGTGTGTGTGTGTGTGTGTATATATATATATATATATATATATATATATATATATATATATATATATATTTATATATATCACACTCTTCACTCTCTTTCTCTCCAATCGTGTTCTGGAGAAGATAGTACTCTCAGTATAAGGAAATGTGTTTCTGTCTTCGTAACATTCACTTGCCGTGCACTGATTCTTGTCCTTAAGGGTTGTATCGGCACATAAAAGGCTTTTTACGTCCCGAGGAGTGACTGCGGGGATGTGGAAAGCGTACGAGAGCGTCTTTGTGTTGAGTGTGAAACTGACTCGCACTTGTGTCTGAGGGCAAGGAGGATGTCTGAGTATTTTGATGCGTATACATTCTCTTGGGCTTGATCTATCTGCAAGCAATATGAACCACACTTTCGCTTTTTATATTTTATTGTATACCGCTACCGTATAAAGTATCATATATAAAGATACAGCGACGCCTTTACAGTTCACGATGTTTGTGCGTGCGTGTGTGTGTGTATGTGTGTGTGTGTGTGTGTGTGTGTGTGTGTCTGTGTGTCTGTGTGTCTGTCTGTTTGTGCGTGTGTTTGTGTGTGTGTGTGTGTGTTTGTGTGCGTGCGCATGTATGTGTTATTTATAGTAGTTTATGCCATTGTCCGTAAGCTAGTTTTTTTTCATTCATGAAGTCTGTAATTACATGAATGAGTTTATTCTGGCCTTCCCAAAGCGTTGTATAATCCCGACTGCAGCGTAAACTAAGCCTCGGGGTTGCTCCCATTGTGATGCGTCAACGCGAGGGACTTTTCGGCCATCTCATGACGCCAAAGATGCTATGGTTGCGCCGGCCTCAGACAGATGGCGTCAGCGGTGCGATGGCCCTGAGCGTGGCGTCGGCAGCCGCGCCCGGGAGCGTAGGAGGGCCTGGAAGGAGGCTGCGAGAGGTAGGGACGAGGAAGGATGGGGGAAGGGGCCGTGGATGGGAGCAGGGGGTGGAGGATGGCACACAGCCAAGCAGAGTCGTGGCGACGCCCAGTTCTCGTAAATTACCCCTCCCTCCTCTCTCCCTCTCTCCCTCTTCTCCCTGCCCATCCCTCCTCTCTCTCCCCTCATTTCTCCCTTCCCCTCTAGTGGACACCACACAGCAGAAGCGCCATGTCATGGTAACACAGCACTGCTAGCGTAGCGTCCTATCAAAATCTGACACCACTATTGGTGCGCCGTCACCCCTGGCCGAGCATGGCATCATGCCATCACAAAACCACATCCTACCGCAAAACATTCGTCCAGAGCACTCCATACCACAGTTGTATTAGGATGTTTCCACCAGACTAAAAAATACATACACAAAAATAATATTTCGCCAGGGAGAAACGTAAGATCATTATCACGCCATGTAATATTTTGTTCCATAGCCTGGCAGAGCAGAGAGAGGTGTCGGTACATTATCAAAGATCGTAGTGTCATGTGGCTTGCGTGATGATCGAAGTAAAGAAATGCCAAAATATTTGGAAGACTATTCTTTTTTTTTTCTACATTCGATACACGCAAGCATTTGTGTAGATATGTAACCAATTTTAGCATAGTCATACAATAGTGAAATGTTGATTCATATCTGTTACATATCAATTTGTTATATTAAATTGATGAACAACTATAAAAGAATGCATTGCACCTGGAATCTATTATTTCCGCAAATATGTTTTCCTTCTTGGGAATATCAGCCCTACTCCATCCTCTTAGTAATATTGGATGCTCAAGACTTTTCCTGGAAATCAGGGAGCAGAGAATTACAGATTTTTTTTTGCTCTCTTTTACTGTTTTTATGACAGGGCTCTTGGCTTTATTATTCGGGAAATACATATATGTATTATGCTCTTTTGATGACCACGTACATCTCACGCTTGTCCCCGCCCATTGACGACAGACATCTTCGCCCCTATCCCCAGATGTCTTCATCCTCTTCGAAAAACATCTTCGCCCTCTCGGCAGACATCTCCCCCTTCGGAAAACATTTCCATCTTCCTCAACAGACATCTCCCTCTTCGGAAGACATCTTTGTCTTCCTCAAGAGACATCTTTGCCCTGTTCGGTAGACATCTTTTTCCCTATTGTTCATATTCGATAGACATCGCCATCTGCGCAGACATTCGCCTCTCTAACAGACATCTTTGCCTTCTACGACACACGTCTCCGCCTACATCTTCGTCCTCTTCATGGGCATGACTGCAAGGGTTCTGTGTAGGCGTCCTTATCCCCGAGAAGGAAACGCGCCAGTACTAAATCTCTGTTATGTTCAATCAGCAGTCAGGATCCTGGGAACCTGAGTGAGACTTTCACTACACAGGGAATCTCGCCATAAATATCTCTGCTCTGGACTTTCTGCTGTATATACTGCTGCTGCGGGTTTTGTATTTCCCGCAACGCCTCGGAGTATGAAGGGGATTTGGGAAGTCTGGGGCTTATGGAAATCTGCTAAAAATTAAGCGATTATCAAATTTCGGAGGGAACTTTGTCTTAAATGTGTACAGCAGTGTGTTCAAAGGATTCTTACTAATTGCGTATGCACGCACGAATGTGTGCATGTATGTATGTATATATTAACACACACACGCACACGCACACGCACACGCACACGCACACGCACACGCACACACACACACAAACACACACACACACACACACAAACACACACACAAACACACACACAAATAATATATATATATATATATATATATATATATATATATATATATATATATATATATATATATATATATATATATATATATATATATATATACACATATGATTATATACATATACATATGTTATATATACATATATACACACATATATATACACACATACGCCTTATCCATGTATAACATCAGGAGTGTTCCTTTTTCTAGTTACCCTACTGTACATGTTCATGATTTAGACTTCTGGTAGAATTGTAAAATAAAATTTCCCAGTAGAAAATCGTGCATGTTTATGATGTTCATATTAATATCACACATTTTATACAAAGTCACGTCCATACTGATACCAGAGGGGGTCCATCATGAATAATGAATCCTGCTTATCTACGTTTCAAAGGCCTCTTTCTCTACTCACTCTCTCTCTCTCTCTCTCTCTCTCTCTCTCTCTCTCTCTCTCTCTCTCTCTCTCTCTCTCTCTCTCTCTCTCTCTCTCTCTCTCTCTCTCTCTCTCTCTCTTTCTGTCTCTTTCTCTATCA
>NW_028234406.1:27210148-27217648 GCF_977035675.1 Penaeus japonicus | reverse complement strand
AGAGAGAGAGAGAGAGAGAGAGAGAGAGAGAGAGAGAGAGAGAGAGAGAGAGAGAGAGAGAGAGAGAGAGAGAGAGAGAGAGAGAGAGAGAGAGAGAGAGAAGAGAAGAGAAGAGAGAGAGAGAGAAGAGAAGCGAGAAGAGAGAGAGAGAGAGAGAGAGGAGAGAAGAGAGAGAGAGAGAGAGAGAGAGAGAGAGAGAGAGAGAGAGAGAGAGAGAGAGAGAGAGAGAGAGAGAGAGAGAGAGAGAGAGAGAGAGAGAGAGAGAGAGAAGGGAGAGAGAGAGAAAAAAAGAGAGAGAGAGAGAGAGGGGTGGGGGGCAAACAGACAGAGAGATATCTATATAGCTAAAATATGCACGTACACACACATACACAAAAATACACATGAACACACGCACACACACCGAAACGTGTGCGTACACGTGCATGAGGCAATCAGCGGGCGTCGGGACGGAGGGAGGTGCGATGTATGTAGTTAAGGCTAGGTGGTGTGAGGACCAACACACATCGCAGATATCATGACTTATGCAGCGTCGACCCAGCACGACCACCCCGGTTCCCAGTCCACGCACGTTTTCCCCTATATTTTGGCTTTTATTGGCCCTTTTCCCCTCCTTTTATTCGTTTACTTCTTTGCTTGATTATAGGACTCCTGTTGTTTATTTTAAACATTCGTTTAGATTGTGCATTTGTGTTTTCAGTTTTTGCTTATAGATTTTACCAGTAAAAAGTCGATAGAAAATTTGCGGGATATGTTTGTTTGGTTTCTTGTCTCTTGCTGTTTACTTGTCACTTGCCGTTTACTTTTCTATCTGTTTTGTTGTTACCGTGTGTTTAACCGTCCATCCATCTATTTTCTCTTGCATCCGCTAGAGTGTTACAAGGCCAAAAAAATACAGCGATAGTTTTTTTTTTTTTTCATTGGTTAACTCTTTTGCTCTCTCTCTCTCTGCCTATGTTTTCTCACATAGTTACCATGATCACATTGATCGAGTGTTTATGAAGATGTATATACTCTTTTGTGGAGGTTTATAAATTATGTACCGAATCTTCTAGTCATGAACACGGCGAGGAAGTGTGTGCTGTGACTTCGAGGTTGGTTGGGTGTAAGGGAATGAGGAACTGTGAGAGAATGGGGAAGGTTTGAGGGTATGTGGGTGAAAGGGGAAGTGTTTGGGAATGAGGGAGAGGCAGGGAGTAAAGAAGGAACAGGGAATGGGGGAATGGTGAGGAGATTGGGGAAAGGGCGATGAATTGGGAACGATAAAAAAAAAATGGGAAAAGAATAAGGAATTAGGGAGTGTGACGGATTAAGAAAATATAAGAGAATGGTGAAGCGAAAATTAAAGAGGAAGTGTGAGGGAAAAGAAGACGGTTGGAGAAATGGGGAAGCACAAGAGCATATGGAAGTGTGAGTGAATGGCCAAGTGTGAGGGAATGAGGAAACGTTAGTGGAAATAGTGAACGTTGGTTAAATGAGAAGTGTGAGGGAATGATGTAAGGGCAATATAATGAGGAAGTGTGAGTGAATATGAGAAAATATGGGTGTCGATACGATAGCATTTCATAATAAGATTATGAATGATGGTAGGGGTTTATCTTGATTTGATTCTATAATATATCTAATATAGTGCTGTGTATATGAAGTGAGTCAAATGCCCAGCTGCATATAGCGATATTATGAAGCTATTAAACTGGGTTAATGTTGGAATATCAGGAATCATGAGTACTGTAATGTAAAATATAATGAAAAAAAGTTCAAGACTTGTAGAAACTGACTATTCTCGTACATTTGTATATATGATTAGTATGATGGTTATCTTGAAGTTGTATCTATAAAGCAGAATAATAGAATTATCTGCAACGGCGACGATTACGATAAAAAAATATTTAAAGGTCCATACCTCATAACAGTTAAGGATATAGGAGCGGTGCTAATAAGTATTGTTAATAAAGCATTGGCACTAATGCAAGCAAATGGTGTTTATCTTCAAGCGGTATTAGTGTCTAATATTGTAAGACAAAGGTTGCATGTATATGGTGTAAGCGACCAAAAGGATCTTGATACACCATATCCTTTATATAAGGTCATGGTGATCATACGTGAACAGTAATGAGATAGCAACTTTGGCAGGGTTTGTTGTTTACGGTAGCCTATTACCCATGCATGTAAAAATGGCAATGGGACTGTAATGGCTATGAAAGGTGTTGTGCTCGCTTAAGTATACATGCCATAGTAATGTCTTGGTCGTAAGGGAGGCTTCAGAAGGTGCAATAAAGTCACAAGTTGCAATAAAGGTATAGCAACCATAAGAGCTTAGTGGCCGAGGGAACGCCCTGCTTGGTTGGGCTTTATAGATAAGACGTCGAGAATATCATGCAGTTCATGCAAAGTATTTTCAAGGCTCTCCACGATTGTTGTCATCAATGTTTTTGAGAGTCTTTGGCATAGGTGAATAAATTGCAAGAGCAACATTATCTTTATTTTGCCACAAGGGAAATTACGCCGTGATGTCATGAGTGCGCCATGTAGCATTTCCCCGATAATTTATGCGTAAACAAATAATAAGAAAAATACATGACCTATCCTTTTCTCTATCCATGAAGGAACCTAAACCAGGAGTCCATGAGGTGAGCGATCTTCATGAGAGTAGAAGTATGGAAACATAAATACAAAATAAAGCGGATGCTCCTTTTCTTTAGGCCTAAGGGAACATAGGCCGTGAGTTTATGGGGTGAGCGATCTTCATGTGTTAGACAAAAAAAAATAAGATAAATAATTAGATGAATAAAAATTGTGTACCCCTTTCTTTAGTCCTGAGGGAGAATACGCCGTGAGGTCATGAGGTCACAGGGCCTGATTGATGACGTCGGATCACCTCCTTGATTGCGGCGTGCCAAGCTATGCCAGGATGACCACCATTTCTTATTGATTCCCGCGAGGCGCCCAAAGTATTCATATCGCATATTTTCCCGATCATTTGTGAGAGCTGCCATTGTAACTGGCGCTTTTATGTTGTTTTGGTGTATACTCTGTCACTATGGTATTTTTAGAGTTATGATATATCTACCGTTTTTTTCACTCCTCTGATACTTACTATGTTTCTTGCTCTCTGGCTTCTCTATTTTCTCCCTATTTTCTTGTATCCCCCCCATCTCTCTCTCTCTCTCTCTCTCTCTCTCTCTCTCTCTCTCTCTCTCTCTCTCTCTCTCTCTCTCTCACTCACTCACTCTCTCTTTCTCTCACTCTCTCACTCTCTCTCTCTCTCTCCTATCTTTCTCTCTCTCTCTCTCTCCTATCTTTCTCTCTCTCTCTCTCTCTCCTCTCTCTCTCTCTCTCTCTCTCTCTCTCTCCTCACTCTCTCTCTCTCTCCTCACTCTCTCTCTCTCACTCTCTCTCCTCCCTCTCTCTCTCTCTCTCTCTCTCTCTCTCTCTCTCTCTCTCTCTCTCTCTCTCTCTCTCTCTCTCTCTCTCTCTCTCTCTCTCTCTCTTTCTCACTCTCTCACTCTCTCACTCTCCACTTCCTCAAGGGACCAATATCTATGTTAAAACCCGCTAATGGCACCTCGGCCAATGAACGGAGTTGTGTTTAACTTTGTTATATTACTCCGTCGCCGACGAAAGGGGACACTGGTAGCTCTAGTGGTGACCAGATCGATAGGGGATTGTGACTGTCATGAGTTGTTATTGTTCTTTGATAGTTGTGAGTTGTTGTTGTTGTTATCCCTCTTTTTCTTTCTATCTAGAACTCCGGAATAATCTTAATGTTTTTTTTTTAATAATCTTAATGTTGTTGTTTTTAAATCCTTCATAATATAGGTTCAAAGTATGGGAGATATGCATTTCATTTTGTGTGATACTCTAGCACTATTCTTGTAGTATGCTCTCCTTTGAGATTCCAATCGATTACTTTATAGTTATCGTAGATGCAGTGGGATATTTAAATCGATGGTATCAATGTACTGTACAGTGCATTCTTTATGCTGTAAGGCAGCGACTGCAATTTACTATCATGTGGTGGAAGGAGGCAGCTCTCTCTCTCTCTCTCTCTCTCTCTCTCTCTCTCTCTCTCTCTCTCTCTCTCTCTCTCTCTCTCTCTCTCTCTCTCTCTGTCTCTCTATCTATCTATCTATCTATGTTTATGTATATATATATATATATATATATATATATATATATATATATATATATATATATATATATATATATCTTTCTCTCTTTTGTAGGCAAATTAGTGTAATTTCCTTTACCCAAATCAGATGAAAACAGACATAAAAGCGGCTTGAATATATATATTTACGTGTGTGTGTATGTGTGTGTGTGTGTGTGTGTGTGTGTGTGTGTGTGTGTGTGTGTGCGAAGCTTGATGCTTTCCTGTGGTCTGTCCGCTCTCAGGTTTGCCGATTTGCCGAAATAGAATTGCACGTCGCTTTACAATGGCAGTGTAGTTGTATAGATTGTGTATCCTAATGAGATTGGCGGAGTTTTGCCACGAATTTCAGGTGAAAGTGTTAAAAGTGTTGACTCGATTTCTGGTTTAAATGTTAAATTGCGGTCCATTTTGGAGGGTACTTGTAGGGTGTACAAAGGCGTATATCTCCCACGGCTATAGTTTTATGGCAAGCAATACGCTCGGCTCTCTGAAACTTATCTTCTCGATTGCAAAGAACGGTAAACTATGAAATGCACAACGTGAACATCAATCTGTAAAGAGCGTGCGGCGCGAGTGTGTACGAGGGTGGTGTGGGCGGCGCGGGGAGCAGCGGGGTAGTGTGGGCGGCGCTGTAGGCTGCGTGGTGGTGGTGGGGGCGGGGGAGAGGCGGGAGGAGGGGGAGGAGCGGGCCCGGAGGTCGGCGGTGGCTGCGAGGCCAGTAGAGTGCGTGGACCACCACGACCGCCACGTGCGCCACGGAGCTCCCACTGCCACTCACTCCCTCTCCCACAAAACACTTCATCCATCTTGTGCTTGTTCACCCTTGCTGGCAGCACCCCTTTAACGCTCACTGGCGAAGCAGGACACAAGCCCCGCTGCGATCCGACCTTGCACAACGTGTGGATGAATACTTGACGTCGCCTCAACTACCGCTGTTGCCTTATCATTCGTGTGGAGTTCGAGGATTTACGGCTGAGTCGAGATGGATAACCGATGATGATAACATGGATGTGGTTTAAAGCGTCGCCTTAGGCGACTACATTGGCTCGTAGATATTACATAGATATATATATTTTTGGCGTGTCTAGTTTTCCCAACAAAAATCATTAGAGTCCAGATGGAGATAGTGAAGTGTGTGGACTTTTATTACGTGAACGGCTTGTGTCTGAGGACGTGTTGTACCCCGCGAGAGCTTAGCCAAGGAGGCCTTAGATGCCCAGGAGACGCTGCACCGCTCTCCTCACAGCTTCAAAGGTGGTAATAGCCGAGGAGGACCCCGCAGAGAACGATGATTCTCTGCCCCACAAGTGAGTGTTGTGTGGCTGGTGATGGGTGATAGGGAAGGTGCACCTCGCAGCTACAAGTGTTAGCGAGAAGTATTAGGGGCACGAACACAAGGCAAGTAGATTCAAAGGAGTGCAAGTGTGGCAGACGTCGAGGGTGTGGTGGTGGGCCGTAAGGGTGTGAGTGAGTGTGGCACATGCTTCCAACGCATTATTTGTGAATGTTAATAATTGGCCCCCGAGGATTATTGATGAGGCCAGGGTGAGCGGCACTCGTAGGTTGCTCGCATAGTGTCGCTCATACATGCCACCCGCCTCATGCACTCACAGTACACCTTACACCCGCTTTCAGACCACACTCTCTGCTCTCACACTTTCAATGTTTGGCATGCTGATCTTTCTAGTCACTTAAGTATACGTACTTAGAATCTCCCCCTTTCCACTTATGACTCAAATCATATCTCCCAACTTCCCAACCAAAAGACACAAACGATAAGTAATCTAAAAGGAAATCACCCTCTGGGCGACTAGTTTCCCTGATGCAACCGTGATATAGTGTCGAAAGAAAGGTCGACTCAAGACCGTGCTATAACCATTTCCCTGAAGTCCCTCCATGCACGAGAAACCCCGAAGCCAAGTCCTAGGCTGCCTCCTTCTCGTAATCACGTGGAATGTTTATAAATCCCTCATGAAGATCTGGCTTATTCATAAGGTTTCGTCACGTCTACATGTGCGATAACGTGAATATAATGAATGAGTAACATTGTGTGACGTCTCCGGATATTTCTATTCGTTGAGTGTTTATTGATATTATCATTAGTGTTCATATTATAGTTATTCCTATGATTACTAACTCACTATTATTATTGTTTGCTGTTTTTTCATCATCTGTTAATACTATTATTTTTATTATTATCATTATCTTTTTTATTATCAGTATTATTATTGTTGTTGTTGTTGTCATTATTATTATTGTTATTATTATTATCATCATCACCATTATTATTACGATAATTATCATCATTATTATTGTTATGATTTTTACTATCATAATTATTATTATTATTATTTTCGGTTTTGATGCTGATAATGTTATTGTTATAATTTTTATTGTTATCATTATAATAATAATAATGATTATTATCATCAGCATTTCCATTATTATTAATAATAATAGTAGTAGCAGCAGTAATAGTAGCATTGTTCTTGTTGTAAAGACTGTCATTTCTGTTATGATTATCATCATCTCTGTTATTGTTGTTGGTATTTTCATTATCATTATTATTATCCCTATTATTTTTTTTCATTTTTATGATCATTATTATTACTACTATTATCATTGTTGTTATAATATTGATCATAATGATAATAATAATAATAATAATTATTATTATTATTATCATTATTATTATTATTATTGTTGTTGTTGTTGTTGTTGTTGCTGTTGTTGTTGTTATTACTATTATTATTGTTGTTTTTGTTATTGTTATTATTATCATTGCTATTATTATTATTATTATTGTTATTATTATTATTATTATTATTATTATTATACTGATGCTACTGCTAGCATTATAATCATCACTATCATTATGTACTTAAAGGACACAATAGATAAAAGTGTTAGTCTCATGTACTGAATCCACAGTGATAGTATAACCTAGTAGATATATCTAAATTAAGCCAATAGAACTTTCTTTTGATTTCTCAATTAAATTGTTGTATTTGGATTATTACCCTAAAACGCCTCAGTTATTGTGTTGTTATTGCAATGAAAAGTGGAAAGCAAACGTCATGATCAAATATATAGCAATATTCGGTTAGATAACGAACAGAAAACGATAAACAGAAAATGGGCAAACAAAGCTTCTCTTTCCTTCCCTTTTCTCTCTTAATCGCTCTCTCTCTCTCTCTCTTTCTCTTTCTCTCTTTCTCTTTCTCTCTTTCTCTCTCTCTTTCTCTTTCTCTTTCTCTCTCTCTCTCTCTCTCTCTCTCTCTCTCTCTCTCTCTCTCTCTCTCTCTCTCTCTCTCTCTCCTCTCCTCTCTCTCTCTCTCTCCTTCTCT
>NW_028234406.1:27197648-27200148 GCF_977035675.1 Penaeus japonicus | reverse complement strand
CTCGTGGTCATGCATATTCATCGCAAGGGGGTTGGGGAGGGGCGGGGGGAGGGAGCTAGAGACTTGGGAGGGGAAAAGGGAGGAGAAGGGAAGAGGGTTACGAGAGGGGATTCGTCATCGACCCTCCCTTACCCCTACCCCTACCCTGCCCCTATCCCTCTCCCGCTTGTTAACCCCCGAAACCTCTCTCTCCCTGCTAAACCCCACTCCCCTACGCCAACCCCTCTCTCCCTGCTCAACCCCACTCCTCTACCCCAATCCCTCCCTCCCTGCTCAACCACACTCCCCTACCCCAACCTCTCTCCCTCCCTTTTCTTCCCTCCTGTCTTTCCCCCTCTTCTGTGTTCCATGGATTCTGTAAACAAACGTGTTGGCGTTCTGGGTGTTGATGAGAGAGGGTAGGAGTTGGAGGTTCAGAATGAGGAGGGGGAGAACAGAGAAGAAGAAGAGGAGGAGGGAGAGGGAGAGGGAGAGGGAGAGGGAGAGGGAGAGGGAGAGGGAGAGGGAGAGGGGGAGGGGAGAGAGAGAGAGAGAGAGAGAGAGAGAGAGAGAGAGAGAGAGAGAGAGAGAGAGAGAGAGAGAGAGAGAGAGAGAGAGAGAGAGGGGGGGGGAGGGAGGAGGAGGGTAAGGGAAGAGGAGGGAGAGGGAGAGGGAGGAGGAGGGAGAGAGAAGAGGAGGAAGTGGGAAGATGAGGGAGAGGAAGAGGAGAAGGAGGAGGAGGAGGAGGTGGAGGGACAGGGGAGAGGAGAAGGGGGGGGAAGGGTTTTAATAATACCTCAAATCTCTTAGCTTAAGAAAGGAATACACGGGTGAGTGAAAGGGATCCATTCAGAGTGATATATGCGTGCACATGTGTGTGTTATCTTATGTATGCATTTTTTAAACGAGTGTTTGAATTTGGATGTGGACGTAAATGCCTTCTCTGTCTCTCCCTTTCTCTCTTTATTTGCTTATGTATCTATGTTTATCTGCCTGTCTGTCTGATGATTTATCTATCCGTTTATACTCTTGTCTGTTATTCTATTTTCTGTTTGTTTAAAAGTGTTGTTTCTTATGTGGATAGTGGTGTAACTTTGTGTCTGAGTGCATCTTTGTACGTTTCCATATGTATCTCCATAGCTTAAAATAAACGAGAAATCTACATCCATATTCAGAGATTTCAGAAATCCCCAAACGTCTCAAATAAATCTCGCCTCGGTTCGATCCGTTTCCCAGCTGTTGGGCTGAACGCTAATCTGCGCCAGATATTTAGAGTGATGTCAAGACACTCCTTTGTTATCATGCTTGAACTATTGGAGATTCTCTTGACTGATTCGTGTCACAAACACTTGTCTCTGCTGGACTCTTTCATGACAGGAATGGCTAGTCACACTTACTGCCTTTGTGTTTTTCTTATGAGTTTTAGATCTTTATTATGTGAAACTACATGGCAACTTACATATGTTACAAGTCATGGCTGAACTGGAGAGATTGATGTGCAGGAATTCTGACTGTATGACTTTTTTCACGCCCAGCTTTTACAGTGTGCGTGTGATTGTGTAAGTGTTGGTGTGTATGCCTGTGCGGATTAATATCTATGTATGTTAGTGTGTGTTTTGCGTGTATGTACGTGTATGTCTTGTGATCATGTCTCGTCGTATCTCATCGGTTGACGGTATTTGTTATTTATTGATTAACACGGATATATGCGTCTGCGCACACAAGACGGGTGTAGTGCATGCCAATACAAACAGGGTCGAGGGGTCATAGACACACAAACATACAAACTAGTCCACAACCACACATACAATCACAATAAGGCACTTGCACACACAAAGAGAGAAAGAGAGAGCGAAGAGAGAGGGAAGGAGGGAGGGATAGAGAGAGAGAGAGAGAGAGAGAGAGAGAGAGAGAGAGAGAGAGAGAGAGAGAGAGAGAGAGAGAGAGAGAGAGAGAGAGAGAGAGAGAGAGAGAGAGATGAAAGAGAGAGAGAGAGAGAGAGAGAGAGAGAGAGAGAGAGAGAGAGAGAGAGAGAGAGAGAGAGAGAGAGAGAGAGAGAGAGAGAGAGAGAGAGAAAGAGAGAGTAAATGAAAAAGAGAGAGAGAGAGAGAGAAATGAAGAAAGAGAGAAAAAAAGAGAAAATGAAAGAGAGATAGAGATAAAGAGAGAGAGAGAGAGAGAGAGAGAGAGAGAGAGAGAGAGAGAGAGAGAGAGAGAGAGAGAGAGAGAGAGAGAGAGAGAGAGAGAGAGAGAGAGAGAGAGAGAGAGAGAGAGAGAGAGAGATAGAGAGAGAGAGAGAGAAGATAGAGAGAGAGAGAGAGAGAGAGAGAGAGAGAGAGAGAGAGAGAGAGAGAGAGAGAGAGAGAGAGAGAGAGAGAGAGAGAGAGAGAGAGAGAGAGAGAGAGAGAGAGAGAAGAGAGAGAGAGAAGAAAGAGAGAGAGAGAGAGAGAAATGAAGAAAGAGAGAAAATAGAGAAAATGAAAGAGAGATAGAGATAGAGAGAGAGAGAGAGAGAGAGAGA
>NW_028234406.1:27187648-27192648 GCF_977035675.1 Penaeus japonicus | reverse complement strand
TATATTTGCCACGGAATAATATGTATCTCCGGTATATGAGTGGATGTGTATTTATGTGTCTGTGTGTGTGTGTGTGTGACCGTCGGTGTAACTGGCAATGTTAATCAGACGTAGGTATTGTTTCCGTAGACTTTATTGCCGACCCATTTTGGGATTTGTAATTTCATTAGATCGGTGTATATATATTTGATTATATATGTATTTATGTATATGTACAGTGTAAATTTGTGTGTGTGTGTCTATGTTTGTTTGTTTGTCTGTCTGTGTGTTTGAATTGGTAAATGTGTGTTACAGCCAGAACGTGGCATCTTAATCCACATCGTTAAGAGGTTATGAAACTGTGTAAGAAATACCTAACGGCCCTCCTCAGATGGTCACGAAATGACCCAAGTAGTTGTCTCGTCAAGCTTTAGCCTCTTTGCGTCTTCCTCGTCTAACTCTCAAGATGCTTACAGATGCTTCCTTTTACCTAATGGGCTTTATGAGCGAAGTTATAAGTTTTCAAATGAGGGAACTTGGAAATAATGAATTAACAGAAAATTTTGATATACGCTATGATCCAGCTCATCACTGTCAAAAAATAGGTTAGTAGATAACCGTGTTATACTAATGGATATGATAATATTGTTGATCGCACAGCAGCCATCTTACTAGAATCTCGATGCTTTCTTTCCCTCACGACGAAAGCTGGGTCCACAACCTCTTTACCCCCCCCGTGGACAGGCCGTCGCCCCCCCCCCCCTTTCCCCTCCTTCCCTCTCGCGAGACATAACCCGAGGTTAACGACGCATCATGGAATGTCTGCTGAATATGGGCGAAGTTTGTGCCAGGAATGATGCATGGGGCCACTTGTACATATACATCTTGGCCGTCGACCAAGCAAGCAGCGCAGCATCGAGGCAAAACTTCCGTAACTACTCATTGAAAACATGAATCGCAAGATCTGGCTCTGTTTGCATATTTATCGGATTGGAATATCGTAAAAAGGAGAGGGGGAGAAAAAACGGCTAATACTGGGACAAGAAGAGACATCCAAAATCTTGATTCTTTTATCTTTTAATTCTTTCGTTGTCCTTCCTGTTCTCTAATCCGTACACGGAACTAGAGATAAAAAAAGCATCATAGCATTTCATTACATTACTGCTTTATCCATAACTTCATCTAAATTAGAGGACCGGCTCGTAACTACAGACAAATATTTCTTTCCATAATCAAGGGGGACGAGTGTTCGCAAACATGCTCGTGTAGGGTATAAATCCAGCCCACGTTCAGCGGGAGGATTCTGATAGCTTGTGTGTTTTTCCGGTTAGAATCCTTTGATGGTTTATTTGATAAGAAGATGCTGTCGTCTAGGCGTCCCTGGCTCAAAGTTGTCTGCATCTGGGGGTGATTTTCGTTCCCTCACCACTTTGTCTTCGTATGATCGACTTTCGGAATTTGCATGGCTAAGCAGCAGCGCAAAACTTCCAAAGGGGCTTTACTGGTAAGTCTGTTACAAAATTTGTATCCAAGGTGCAGGAATTATCAATTTATATATAGACTTTTTTATGTTAGTAGGGAGGGTGTAGAGAGTCTATGTGTATATGTGGTGGTTTTGCGAAATGACATCATACTTTAGACAGCGAAGAAAAAGAAATGTAAATCGTCTTTTATCATCTACCGATCTGCAGTAACAATCTATTTACGCGAATGCATCCCAAAGTTTAACGAAAAAACAACAACCCTTTCGTTTTAGAAAAAAGAGGCAAGAATTTTTCACTCCAGACGAAGAAGATATCGAGTCCAATCATGATTAACGACGACCACGTAGGTTGAAACCTACACGATAGAAATTCTATCAGCCGAAATTCCAAATACGTTCGCCTAAAGGAATATTATAGAGGCATGTTTTTTACGTTCTTCAGACACACTTTTCACTTTTTTGCTACAAGACTGGTTACTAAATATAACACACCCCGAAGGACGCTGTATAGGCTACAAGAAGCAAACACATTTTCATGCAATGGCAATTCTTATTTATGAGAATGCTCAGGGAAAATACCCGGGTGACACGAACGAACGCCGAACTTGAACTGCAACAATCTCTATCAATCATTAATTTCAATCATAATCATATCTATGATTAATAGACGTCCTCCGCCTGTATCTGTGACAGGGAAAAAGGACAAAGGGGAGGGAGAGACGCCAACCTTTCGCCCGGGGGAGCGAGACGTCTAGAGTAAATAGTGGTATCGCTCTGTTAGCAATTATGTTCGATTGGTGTTTGACTGCACCGTTGCCAAGGCGGACGGCACGGTACCTTAGTAACCTTTAACACCCAACGTCCAGGTACCCTCCCCTCGTAATACCCACCACCTCCACTCTGATGTACAACACCACCCCAGAAAAATATACTCCCTCCGCTTCTATATCCTCACACACACACACACACACACACACACACACACACACACACACACACACACACACACACACACACACACACACACACACACACACACACACACACACACACACACACACACACACACCAAAAGACAAATATATATATATATACACGCACAACACACAACATACACGTACATCACACACACACACATCTAGCACACCTACAGTTATCTCCATTGTAACTTGTTGAATGTGTACCATATTGATTTTCATAATTTGTTGACCTAGCGTAGTCACACAGTGCTATGTTTGACATAATGTTTTTTATTGCGTATCAAATCTAATACATGTGAAAAAAGATCGTTGATGAAAGCAAATGGAAAGAAATTATTCATTAGGCTTACTGACATTAAAAACGTCTTAATGTTGCAAGGAATGATAAAATAACAATAGCTGTACCAGATTAGATATCAACATGATATTAGCATTGATATGATGACTGAGTATAATGCATTGATATTATTGCGTTGTCATCAGGTCCTCCCGGATATTTATTGGCACTTATTGTGGTAGAATTGATAAAAGTCGTTCATTAATAAGAATATCAATAACAGTGGTGATATCAAGTGACTGTAATGATAAGAATGATGTGATGAAAAGCCTTTAATAGACTGTAATGATAAAAATACCAATAATAGTGGTGATGGTAAGTGACTATAATAGAAAAAAATAATGTAATAAGTCTGTAATAGACTGTGATAATAAGAACATCAATAACAGCTTTGATAGAAAGGGATTGTGATAATGACACTTAAAATCTGATCTAGAACTATGTTTGGTTGCTCTTGTTTTGTTTTTTTTCCTAAATTTGGTGCTGTTATTGGTAATGATTGTAATGATTAGGTAATGAGGGTAATTAAAGTAATAATAATGGGGATGATAAAAAACAAGTCTATGATAATGATGATTGTTATGTTTTTATCAATACTATAATAATTATTATTATTGTCATTATCGTTCTAATCATTATTGTTATTCTTATTATCATTATCATTATCATTATTGTTGTTATTACGAATATGATCATCCTTTTTATTATGATTATTATTATCATTATAATTATTATTATTAGAAGTAATAGTATCACCATCATTATTATTAGTAATAATATTAACACTATCATTATTATCATCACCGTTATTAATATAATTATCTTTTTGTTAATGTTACTGTGATTAATACTGTTGAAATCGCCGTTATTATTAATACCACTGTCATTACGATAACTAAAAATCCTCATTATATCATTATCATTTTTTTTTCTCACCAACATAATTATCACATTTTCTACCAATTAGATTATCACTTAGATCCTCCATCACCTTCCTCTGTACAACAGCTTCCTACATCATCACATCACCACCATCATCGCTGTCCACATCATTACTACCAAAAAAAAAAAAACAAATCTTCCTTCATTATGCAACTCCCCCTCACACCTCACAATCCTAACCTCTCTACCTCTTAAAAGAATGAATAATTAAGTAGATAAATAATTAAAACGCCAATGTAATGTAGCGGATAGTCGCTAGTATTAAGCGCTAACATCCACCAGCCATACAGAGCCTAAAACGTTTCAATAAATGACAGTGATTTGGGATTTTGTTTTTCACGTACACATGGCTCATTGGCTGGACTAGTGGCACGTACATCCGGGCATCCAAGGCGTGCCAAGACGGATAGATCTTTCCCCGAGGGCGTGTTTTGATCCTTGTCTTGGCCGATTGTGAGGGCTAGTGTGAGGGTTGTAGGTTAGTGGAAGGGGTGGGGGGATAGGGAAAGGGGAGTGGGGGTTGAGGAATTGCTGAGGAAAGGGGGGGAGGGGAGGGGGAGGGAGTGAGGAAAGGGGGGGAAGGGGAGGGGGAGGGAGGGAGGTAGGCTAGAGCGGCGCACGGCGAGTTCTTATAGACATAAAGACTATTGTAATGGGATATTCGTCTTTATTGCGTGAATCCCGAAGGGCGGAAATAACAAAGATCGACGCTATTAGTCGGCGTCACGCGAATCAAAGCTCTATACTCATTGGACGGAAAGGTGAGTATTACCACTCGGGCTCGGATACAGTTTACTCTTAACCTCGACGCGGGATACTAGACCGTATGACGGAGGGACGTAAGAGTGAGAAATCCATGCTTCGTGTGTCTGTCGCTGTATTTCGCTGTGAGTGAATGTGGATGTTAATGTTTAAAGACTGTTCACTCGTTATGTTCCTTCTCCTTCAGGATTTCAGAAGGAATCGATTCAGATTTATAGTAATCGCGCGTCATAAATATATTCAAAGAAATTATTTGAATATTATGAAAAAACTAAGATGATTGCATTATATTCCTTACATGAAATCGATCATAAAAATTATAGTTGATGGGAGAAAATAATCCATGAGGATGATAATAGTAATTGCTATTAATGGTGGTAATAAATTTGATGATAATGATTAATAACAATAACAGTAATAAAAATGATAATGCTAATAATAGTGATGATAATGATAATGATTATACTGATAGTGATTATGATAATATTCATGATGATGATAATCATAATGACAATGA
>NW_028234406.1:27160148-27172648 GCF_977035675.1 Penaeus japonicus | reverse complement strand
GAGAGAGAGAGAGAGAGAGAGAGAGAGAGAGAGAGAGAGAGAGAGAGAGAGAGAGAGAGAGAGAGAGAGAATGAGAATGAGAATGAGAATGAGAATGAGAATGAGAATGAGAGAGAGAGAGAGAGAGAGAGAGAGTATGTATGTGTGTGTGAGAGAGAGAGTGAGAATGAAGGTGAGAGTGAGAGTGAATGTGTGGAGCGAGAAGAGTTAAACAGTGCGGGTATTTTCAAGAGCTTTAGAAAGCGCTGCCTGGTATTCATTATGCATATCAATTGGGTGCAAGGGCAGATGCATGTCGGAGAGCCAACAGTGCGAACAAAGACAGACTGACCAGGGAACAAGTGTTAGGTAAAAATATAGCGGCCACACACACACGCACACACGTGCGCGCGCGCACATACACACATACATACACACACACACGCACACACACACACACACACACACACACACACACACACACACACACACACACACACACACACACACACACACACACACACACACACACACACACACACACACACACACACACACACACACACACACACACACACACAGGGCATCCTGGATGAATAACTGATCAATAAGTAAACCAATCTACTGCTGACGATGATATTTGCAGTGAATATTAGATTTTTAAAGATTAATTCACTTCCCTATTTATCGATTTTACGAACCACTTGATTCCTGCCCGAGGGTCACTGGACTGCCCAAGAGCCGCCGGACTGCCCGAGATCCTGCGAGTCTCGTAATACAAAAGTTCAGGAGCGGGGCAGGCAATATCCCGGCCGAGAAATCCCTCAAGGACACACACACACAACACTCTTAACGAATTTTGTGAAGGAGGGCGTGTTTTTTTTTTTTTTCTTCTTCTTCTTCTTCTTCTTTTTATTTATTTTTGTCCCCTCCTTGCTCCTCCTACTTTTCCCATCCTACTGCCACTCCCCTCCCCCTACCTCACCCCCTCCTTCCTCTCCAGGTCGCCCAGTTTTTTGAGTCAGTGTGGCAGGCTCTTGTCCATTATGAGTCATCGCCAGGGGGAGGACTGGGCTGGGAGTCAGGGAGGGATTAGGGGGGGTGCAGGCGAGGAGCTTCACTTTTTTTTTTCTTTTTCTTCTTTTTAGGTCAGGGTAAAGGAAAGAAATGGGAGGAGGAAAGGGAAGAAGATGGGGGGAGGGAGAGGGGTACGGGGTCAGTGCGGTTTAATGAGGGTGAAATTTGTGCGGGAATATTGACATGTGTAAACAAAATATTGTGGATTCTCGTTTAAAAGCCCCACAGTCTTTCCGTGTCCTCGTATTCAGTGTAAATGCCGTCATGTCCTCCTTCTATGCTGTTAATAAACATACTGCGAAGATACCACCTCTCTCGATACACCATACATCAATCAATCATTCACCATCACCATTTTTTACATCCGATCAATATCAACACTTCGCCATACACCACACATGTTCATCACATAAAAATAACCGAGCCCTTGGATACACCGCCACCATAATCACAATGACGACACGCCACTGTCACAATAAACATATCACCGTCACCACAAACACATCATCATCAACAACACACTGTCATCACTACCAACTCACGAATTCCAACGAAATGACATTCCAATCGAAGTGCAAGAGAAAAAAAATACAAATCCCCGTGGACACTATTTTATCAACAGAAATTCTTATTAACGAGCAACGGAGTGATATAGTAAATTACAGTGATAAAGTACATGAGATAGTACCTTTAAATGCATTTTTCTTTCATGATTTGATTTTAATTATTTCCTCAATCATGAATTTCTATCGAAAAAATAAAAGACCATATGAAGTCGTTCCACGGCGGAGTCTGAAAAGCGAGTACAAATATCTGAAATATTTGCATATAAGTTAATATGACTTTACATTATTTGAGAGGTCAAGAAAGGTCACCTAGGAGGCTAGGTCTGCATTTTCAGCAAGTCATCGTCGTATTCAAGGTTGCGGATACTAGTGCGGAATATATGTGTATCGACCCAAAGTCCTTCATAATTTATATACTGGTAAAAATTCTCTACGCTCATTGCCTGTATTGGCTGAAAACCTTTAAGATGTGTGTGAAAGATACCAGCAACTCTGTGGCGTTTTGTGCTTATTGTTATTAAATTTCTTCTAGGATGATACCATCATTAAATTTGGAAGAAAATTATATATGGCTGGATATTAAGTGTATTAGGTTTCTCGTTCTTCATTTCAGTGTAGAATGAAAAACAAAATATTTCATATGCATACGTACTTTCATATATATATATATATATATATATATATATATATATATATATATATATATATATATATATATATACACACACATACATAATATGTATGCATGTGGAAATACAGATCTTGCAATCATCGGAATGCCTTTTATACTCTTCCTCACATCAGCTCCCCAAAAGTATTAATCAGTCGATTCTATTCTGATTACGCACTTCAGACACTGAAGCCTCTGCCAGGATTTGTATCACATTCGCTTCCTCTTGGCCCAGTGTAGTCGTCCACGGCGGCCAGTGCCTTATCGGAAGTTCACCACAGCCGCGGATTAACACAGTTACAAATTGACCTAACGACCCCGGCACGACCTCTGAAAGGGAATATGATCCCCTTCCTGTAACTCGGCCGCCGCTTCAGGCCAGCAGCTTTCAGGATAAGTGATACTGAAGGCTACACTGAAGAGAGTTCGGGTGCCGGACGGCAAGCAGGTAGAGTTGACTCCAAGTCGATTAGAGTTGAGTTTCCATTGATATCACGAAGCAAAAAGGACTTTATGTCGCTTTTTATGAGTCACTTGCACATTTATATTGACTTTCTTCACGTGCTTTTCTCTATTATCACTGCTAAATGAAAAGATATTAGCCATTTAGAATTTTTAAAAGACATTCCTCTGGTTCTGAGACTGACAGGGGTGATTTTTTATATCTTGTCTCATCTCACATACTTATAACCATGTAAAAAAAAAAAAAATCTTCGGAGCCGGAGGCGTATTTTCCATTTTATTTTTCGTCTTGGTCAAAATCCAAACCACGAATTTCGGAAACTGCATTTCTAAACAATTTCTTTTTTTTCTTTCATTCGTTTTCTTTTCTATTCTTTTTCTTCATCTTCCCTCGCCAGAAGGAGGGCCCCTCTTTCGAATATTGGTTCGGAAAACGTTCCCTTGTAGGAGGAGGAAGTGGGGTGGGAGGAGGTGGGGGTAATGGTAGGGGTTCTTGTGTATGTACGTGCTTGTGGTTACTCCCTCTCCCTCCTTTCCTCCTCCCCCTCTTCTTCTTCTTCTTCTTCTTCTTCATCTTCTACTTCTTCTTTTTCTTCATCATCTTAATCTTCTTCTTTTTCTTCTTTTTTTTACTTCTTCTTCTTCTTCTTCTTCTTCTTCTTCTTCCCTCCTCGTGGGATGATTCGAGTCAGCTCGAGATATATTGGTTTTGTACGGTTTGTGGCTCGTAAAGTCGCGAGGGAGATGTAAATCGGAGAATTGTTGGCGTGGGATAGACAGTAATGACGTTATTTGCGAGCCTGTGCGATTCTCATTCTTGAGCTGCGAGGCTTTTTGGTGGGGGTAGGGGGGTAGGGAGGGAAGTAGGGTAATAGGGGGTAGATGGGATAGGCTGGGGATCAGTGTGGAGGAGGTATGATTGGGGGAGAGGAGAGGGGAGGGGTGGGAGGGATGGGATGTAGGGTGGAGAGTGGATGGGGGGAGAGGGGGTAGGTGGGGTGGGGTGAGAGCAAGGGAGGGAAGGAGAATCAAATCATGGGGAAGTCTGGGGAGGTCATAGGGGTTGGGGTAGGGGGAGAAGGGGCTAGAAGGAGGGGGTAGGGGGAGAAGGGGCTAAGAGGAGGGGGTATGGTGAGCAGGATTGTGTCCCGCCGTTTACTGAAGCCGCCGTCCGCACTTTGGCTGCTCTTCAAGTCTTGCCAAGAATATACGGAATCCATTCGATATGTTAAATTGGGTGGATGGTGTTTCTCTTATTGTTTTTTCTTTCTCTCTCTCTCTCTCTCTCTCTCTCTCTCTCTCTCTCTCTCTCTCTCTCTCCTTCTCCCTTTCTCTCTCTCTCTCTCTCTCTCTCTTTCTTTCTCTCTCTCTCTCTCTCTCTCTCTCTCTCTCTCCTCCCTCTCTCTCTCTCTCCTCTCATCTATCTATCTCTCTCTCCTTCTCCTCTCTCGCTCTCTCTCTCTCTCTCTCTCATCTATCTACTCTCCCCCTCTCCTTCTCTCTCTCTCTCTCTCTCTCTCTCTCTCTCTCTCTCTCTCTCTCTCTCTCTCTCTATCTATCTATCTATCTATCTATCTATCTCTCCCTCTCTCTCCTTTCTCTCTCTCTCTCTCTCTCTCTCTCTCTCTCTCTCTCTCTCTCTCTCTCTCTCTCTCTCTCTCTCTCTCTCTCTCTCTCTATCTATCTATCTATCTCTTTGTTCAGAGTAACTCAGTATATGTTCTTTCGATTTTGTTGTATGTGTGTATGTTTGCGTTTGTTTTTCTATATTTGCCGGGTATAGAATCTTTTTGTCATGTTTTTCCTTCTTGATAATTTCTTTTGCGTCTATTTGTTATTTCGTTCGGCCAGTGTTTTTGTTTGTTTTATTGGTAGGTTACGTGTTGCCATTATAAGTGTTACGTTACGTTTATTGTGTTGTATGATAAAATGGATGATGAAATTCATGACATTATAGTTATCAGTATTGTCATTAAGTGTAACAGTTTTCATAAGTAACCATTAAAGATTTCTAAATGAATAAGCATAATGATAATCAATATATGACTGAGCAAAAAGAAACAAACAAAATGATAATAATAAGTCCCCGCCAACCTTATAGTATTTTGTTCCCCCTTGTAACTACACCTGGAAAAGCCTGGGGCGGTTTTCGTTCAAAGAAGAAGGGTGTTGTGTTCGCTTAAATTACCTGCTTCTCTCCCCCCCCCCCCTCTCTCTCTCTCTCTCTCTCTCTTTCTCTTTCTCTTTCTCTTTCTCTTTCTCTCTCTCTCTCTCTCTTCTCTCCTCTCCTCTCTCCTATCTCCTCTCTCCTCTCTCTTCTCTCTCTCTTCTCTACTCTCTCTCTCTTCTCTCTCTCTCTCTCTCTCTCTCTCTCTCTTCTATTTCTCTCTCTCTCTCTCTCTCTCTCCTTCTCTCTCTCTCTCTCTCTCTCTCTCTCTCTCTCTCTCTCTCTCTCTCTCTCTCTCTCTCTCTCTCTCTCTCTCTCTCTCTCTCTCTCTCTCTCTCTCTTCTCTCTCTCTCTCTCTCTCTTCTCTCTCTCTCTCTCTCTCTCTCTCTCTCTCTCTCTCTCTCTCTCTCTCTCTCTCTCTCTCCTCTCTCTCTCCTCTCTCTCTCTCTCTCTCTCTCTCTCTCTCTCTCTCTCTCTCTCTCTCTCTCTCTCTCTCCCTCTCTCTCTCTCTCTCCTCTCTCTCTCCTCTCTCTCTCTCTCTCTCTCTCTCTCTCTCTCTCTTCTCTCTCTCTCTCTCTCCTCTCTCTCTCTCTCTCTCTCTCTCTCTCTCTCTCTCTTCTCTCCCTCTCTCTCTCTCTCTCTCTCTCTCTCTCTCTCTCTCTCTCTCTCTCTCTCTCTCTCTCTCTCTCTCTCTCTCTCTAACGCGCTCCTCTCCTGCCCTTCGCCTTTCCCCCCCTCCCCTCTTCCCCTCTTTCCTTCTCTGCCCTTTTCCTTCCCCCCTCTCTTCTCCCTCTCTCTCTCTCGTGTCCTTCTCACGCCCGGGGAACTGTGCAAAGGTAATGGTGCGGTTCCAGGGAGATGAAATGGTTAGACCTGTTTTGTGTGACAGAGTCTGGCGCGGAGTACTGTTGCTAGCGTTGTTGGCCATTTCTGTGGCACATTTTGCTGGCTTGGGTTAGATAAGGAGATACATTTGTGTGGGTTTTGTTGTTATTGGTTTTGGTTGGTGTTGTACTTGTTGTATTTTTTTTCGTTATAATTTTTGTTATCGTGGTCATTGTTGTTGTTTTGTTATTTTTTTTACATATCGTTATCACCATTTCAGTTATCACGTTTATCGATGTTTTATTTTTCCCTTAAATATTTATCTATTATCCTAATCTTTTCCCTTCTTTGGTTTCTGTATCTTTGTCTTTTTCTCCTATTGTATGTTTACTTGAATATTCATATACTGTTATTATCGCTACTTTTCCATATGAGTTTCACATTTCTCTCTCTCTTTCTTCAATTTCCAAACTTCTTTTTTCCTCCTTGCACTCCAAAAGAAACCTTATATCTTGACGTATCAAAAGAAAAAAGAACTTCCCCGAACAGTCAGCAGCTTTGACATGCCTTTAAATATCGGTTTTAGGTACCTTTGTTCACATCCTCAAAGATATGATGGGGTCTTTCCTTCTCCCCAAATCACACCGATACAGACACAAAGATATTTCTCTCTTATATATATATGTGTGTGTGTGTGTGTGTGTGTGTGTGTGTGTGTGTGTGTGTGTGTGTGTGTGTGAGTGTAGATACACCAACACTACGACAGACAGACAAAGAGATATGCACGCACATGCATGCATACACGCACACACGCAGGCCGTTTCAGTCCCCTTCCAGTCCCCTTCCAGTCCCCTTTCCAGCCAAACTCCCAAAGACAGACACGGCAGACATAAGCCCTCAACTTCCACTTCGATTTCGAGTAACCGCCCGCCCGCCCGCCCGCCCGCCCTCCTTTTGCCCATCACAGGGAAGAAAAGCCCCCTAGCTGGTGTCATATTACCCAAGTACCAATTGTCGCCACAAGCAGTCCATTAACTCCGCTGAGGAAAAGTGGCACGACATAATGGTCCTGTGCCAATCGTGGGGGTACGGGGTAGGGGAGGCACGGTAGGGGGGGAGGTGTGAGGGGAGAGGGAGGGAAGAGGGTGGGAGATGTGAGGGGAGAGGGAGAGGGAGAGGGAATTAGGGGAGAAATCATGACCAAATGTGTGGGGGAAAAGAGAGAAAAAAAGAGAAGAGGGGAATGAGAGGCGAAGAGAAGAGGATGGGAGGGGAAATAGAGATAAATGGGAAGACGAAGACGAAAAGGGAATGAGTGAGGGTGAAGATCGAGGAGAAGAAAAGGGAATGACGAAAGAGGAAGAAAAGAAGGAAAAAGTGATGAGAGAATGAGAGACAGAGCGGACGGAGGAAGTAAGTTGGAAGATATGAAAAGGGAAAGAGAGAAAAGAAAACGGAATGAATGCTTGAAAAGATGAAGACGAAGAAGAAAGTAGAGAGACGAAAGAAGAAGAGGATGAGAAAGTGGAATTGATGATAAGGAAGGTAAGTTGAAATGAGAAAAAGGAGGAGGAGGAAGAGGAAGAAGAGGAGGAGGAAAGAGGGGAAGAGGCGAACAGATGAAGCTAAAAGGAGGGTGAATGATTCAATTAAAAGAAGAGAGGGGAGAATCGGGGGAAGGGAGGGGGGGGGGTCATAGGCGAAACGGAAAGAGAGAGAAAAAAACTAGACAAGGTGAAGAAGGGGAGAATAAAGACAAAGCAACTTGTAATGATGCGAACAAGAGTAGAGGGCAATGTAGCGAGATTGCAGAATGGCCCTACAAATGAAGTGAAGGAAAAATACAAGAATAAAGCGAATGATCCAGAAATACAAAGAGAAAAGAGAGGAGGAAGAGGGAAATGTTGTGAAAGAGGAGAATGCAAAGAGCAAAGTAATTCTAGGACAAGGCAGCGAAGGAGAAAACAAGACGAAAATCGGAAATAGGCTTGGGGAGAGAGAGAGAGGGGGGGAGACAGACAGAAAGAGAGAGAGAGAGAGAGAAAGAGAGCATGGGCATTAAAGGAGGGGAACGGAGAAGAAGTGAAGACGAAGAGGGTAAGAATGAAAGGCGAGGGGAAAAGGGGAATGATAAAGTTAAGAGACAAGAAGGGATTTAGAAGATAGGAAAGATAAACTACACAAAGGTGTAAGGGAAGGGGAGAACAGAGAGAGAAGGCCAAAAGAGAGAGATAGAGAGAGAGAGAAGGAGAAGAAAGGGAGGGAGAAAGACAAGAGAAAGGAGAAAGAGGGAATATGAGAAGAGAGATAGGAAGAAAGAGAGAGATGGGAGTGTAATATAACAGACGGAGAAATGGACAAAGAGAGAAATGAAAATCTAGGAGATATAAACAAATAAGAAAACAAAAAATAGCTAGAATCAATGGAAATATAAATGTCATGATAATAAAAAATGAATATGAATAGAAAGAAAGATTAATTACTAAAATAAACCACAATGATAAAAACACAAAGATGATATAAAAAGACGAAATAAAAGTGGTACGAGAAGAAACAAATTCAACTGAATCAAAGAATCAGAATGAAAACAAATTTATAAATTAAATAGGAAAACAAAGAAATAAAAGCAAAATTATGAATGAAATGAAAACAATGAAACCAAGACTATGAAAGAAAAGAGAGAGTGACAAAAAAAAAAAAAAACGAGAATGAAAAAATAACCGACGCAAAATATGAATGAAGCGAGAAAAAGTATGAATGAAGATAATAAAAAAAATAAAAAAGATATAAACAAAAAGAAAAAAGATATATTCGCGACCGCTACGACTACAAGATAAATCTGATTATAGTTTCTTAACGAAGATGTAGATGACAGGTAAAAAATGGTGGATAAATAGAGATGAAATTAGATAACGTAGGAATATAATTTGATCTAGTAATTACGTTATTGTGATCTGAACGATTCAGATTGAAGTGTGATGATATTATCATTATGATTTTATCATAATCGTCATTATCATTGTTGTATTTATTATTATCATTATCATATTCTATTATTATTATTATTTCCATTTTAATCATAGTCATTTTAATAGCGATAATAGTAAATGTTAGTAATAATGAGGATAATGATAATAATGAGTATAATAATGATAATGATAATAATTATAATTTAATTTCTGATGATGAATGATGATGGTAATTGTAATGATGATATTGATGATAATAATGATGACAATAGTAATGATTATAATGGCGAGGATGATAATGGTAATAAGGAGGGTAGAAGTGATGATAGTAATAATGATGATAATAATATTAAGAGTGTGTGTGTGTGCGCGCGCGCGTGCGTGCGTGCGTGAGTGTAAATAACGTTTCTGCCCTGCAGAATCCCTTGTGAAAAAATACAAAGGTTCTTTCAGGTCTTGTGAAAGTGAAATGAAAGTAGCTAACTAATTAAAGAATTGATAAAAAGATAAAAAGCCAGACACATAGCATTGACATTCAGCACTAATTCTACAGCAGAATCATCCAATTTGCTTGTCCATTCGAAAAGATTCTGATTATTATCCATGATACTCTTTAAAAAATAGGCTAAAACAAAAACGAATAAAATACACTAGACTCTATATTGCCCTTCTCATTAATGAATTGGCCAAAAGAATGAGAAATTTTGATACACGAGAAATCTGACTTATGTTAAGCCACCGTCGATTTTTTTGAGAGAGCAAGCGTTTTTCGTGCGCTAGTGAATAGAGTGCATTGATAAACAAGTTCTCTTCCAGCTTTGTTTGACGAAAGTTCGGTTGGCAAACATTTCGACATCCTCTAATATTAAACAAAAATTGGGCTCTCAAGAGAAAATGGGACGAAGTATTATCGTATAGTCTAACGTAGGACGGAAAATTTCCATATGATGGTGACCTTCCTAAAAAACAAAATCGAAGAGTGGCGGCAGACATAAGTAGATTTTTTTTTCTTTAAGAGAATATTAAAGATTGTTGAGATGACCGATACAATTATATCTTTGGAATAAGGTTAACATTCAAGTACAACATTCAATCAATATCCTATAACGCATTCATCATCCATGAATGCAAACCAAAAGACAATTTCCGCAGACAACATCTTCATGCCGTTACAAAATCCAGGAAACAAGCATCGACACTTCCCAAAATTGCACTCATTATACAAAGACACGGGACTGTAACAACACCCATCACGGAGACAAATACACACACTGTCCTTGCCATTACAAAGACTAGTCACGCTATAGTTAACCGTTGCCGAGACAAGAGCATCATAGAAACCATTACACGCACAGCACCATCACGGATTCACTACACATACACACACAAACAGCCAAAGAGGATGACTTTGAGGGGTTGAAGAGGTTAAAGAGAAAGAGGGGCTCGGGATGTGCGTGGTGGAGGGGGGTTAAGAGGTTTGGGAAGAGGACGGGAGGGGGAGGGTATGTTGGAAATGAAAGGAGAGTTGGCAGGGAGGGAGGAAGGGGAAGGAGGAGGGACACGCGCAAACACTGGCTGCTTTAGGATGCGCCGCACATAACCAGGTACCAACAAAAGGTCCAAGAACAGAAGTCGTCACACAATTTTCATGAGAAACTGTCCATGGGGCGCTAGTCAAAATCCGATTTGGAAAAAAAGAACTCGTGTTCCATTTATGTATTTCTGTTCTGTAAATCGCTACGTTACAGAATTTTAGATCTGTGAAAAAATGTTTTTTTTTTAATCAATGGACCCTAAAAGGCTTCATCATCTCGTTGCCATGGGAGTTTATTTTTATTAGCATTGTCTGTCATTTATTATTAGTGTAGACCCACGGCCGGTTGAGTGTGAGTGCGGAATATTTCAACAAAATGCTCAAATAACACTGTAACCACTCTGTATATCAAATAAAATCGGATATTGGTGTCCAGGAATAATTTAATATTCACAGTGTAGAATTTAGCTGCTGGTGTTGCCAAAGGATTAAAACGACGAGAATGGAGAGTCAGCCAACCGGTGCCAGCACTAATCCTGCACTTCCTCAAATTGAATAAATAAGTAAATAAAGATAATAATGAATATCTTTTCTGTATATATATATAGGCAATTGTTTGTAGTTGTTATCTTTATAGAAAGAAAGGGATGAACGCATGAGTATAAGCTCTACAGCAAATTCTTCCTACAAGGCAGATTTTTTATGATTAGATATCCACGTCTTATGATTACACTCGCCTTAAGCATTGGATTCGTGACCATAAAGCCAAGAGGATGATTTAAGTCAAACGCCAACAGGGTACTAATGTTGAAGTTTTTTTGTTTTTGTTTTTCTTCTCTCTCTCTTTCTATTTATATTTCTCTTTCTTTGTTTCCCCTTATCTGTCTCTATCTCTTTTATTCATTTTCTCTCTCTTTATCTTTCTCTCCATCTCTCTTTCTCTCTCTTTCTATCTATCTATCTATCTATCTATTTATTTATCCATCTATCTCTCCATATCTCTTTTATTCCCTCTCTTTCTTTCTTTCTTTCTTTCTTTTTTTCTTTCTTTCTTTCTTTCTTTCTTTCTTTCTCTCTCTCTCTCTCTCTCTCTCTCTCTCTCTCTCTCTCTCTCTCTCTCTCTCTCTCTCTCTCTCCCTCTCTCCCTCTCTCCGGTGTTTCTAAGAACCGCAACCCCACCCCGAAACTCGTCCCCTCTTCACGAACACTTTGACAAGGTTGTCTGTTCTCATTGGCAAACACACGACTCACAGGGAGATTATGGCAAAAATCGCGCCATACCCTGCCGTCATTGATTCTGGCAGGGGAGAGGCCACTTGCCCTGACATCTCATCGAGAGAGGGAAGGGGGATGGATAGATAGATGGGTTAGGGTTGGGAGAAGGGTCAGCGGATGGATAGACGAAAGGGTAGAACGAGACACTTGGGGGAATATTAGCGATGAGGAGGAGGTCGCCGTGATTAAAGATATGGCCCGATGGGTTTCATTAAGGGAAGGGGTATATATTATTAGATTAAAGAATGAACTTATGGTCCATACCGCAGAGGGGAGAAAGGGGGAGGGTGGGAAGAGAGAGTGTAACTTTCCCCTGTGGTGATTTGGCCCCTTACTTAGGGAATTATTTCATTATCTTGGTAATTTCTTATCAGGTATTCATTTTTTTCGATTTTTATTCTTGGGTCATTTTCGTTTAATTTTATTCCTTACTTTCTGTTTTTTTCTTTATAATTTTTATTATCCTTCTTATTGGGTCTTTACCTTCTATTTCTATCAGTTTATACTATTATTACATTCCTCTCGGTTGTAGTAATCGTGAATGTTAATATTCCCTTCTGAATCACTTACTTTGCTCTCGACGTGAAGAGGTTTCAAAATACCACAACACGGAAGTACCAAACAAAAGTGCCACGTCACTAGAAAAGTTGTCATATTCTTACCCTCTAAGACAATCGCAATCATTGTCTTAGGATCACGTTACAGGAATTTTATCCTCAAAATGAAAGTACAATGAGTCACTGGCTCTCGCACCGTGACCTGTCAGACGTCTACTAAAGTTGTGAGGTGGAGATCATGACATAATTGATGCATGGTACACTCTCTGACGTGCGGCTAACAGATGACCACGTTAATTGAACGATGAGTGTGCGTGGATCCCCTCTTTTCCAGCGCGAGACCCAGTCGCGTGGAAGTTGAGACCGTGGGTGAGAGCGTAATAATAATAGCTGTATCGATTCTATTTTATATGCTACGC
>NW_028234406.1:27152648-27155148 GCF_977035675.1 Penaeus japonicus | reverse complement strand
TTGTGTATCTTAGTATGTTGTCTTGGTTTGTATGTGATTCGCTGTATGTCTGTTGCGAATGCAGTAAGCATCAAAGGTCACACTTGAAACTGGTTATGCGTTGATCCTGGGAAATGGTTGGCGACTATTAAACGCGCAGTAATGTAGACGATTTTTTTTTTTCATTTTTGCTTTTCATTTTCCATGGGGTTTTATTTCGACCCATGTGGCATGATTTTCCAATTACTTTTTGATATACATTTTTCTATGCCCGTAGACTTTTATCTGACGCATTTTGGGAGTGCATTTTTTCATTTTATTTTTTTTCATTTACAAAATATATACATCTATTTTTTTTTCCTTTTTGATACCTGTAAGTTGGAAGATCTGCTTGCCCATTAGATTTTAGAGAGAGATAAGCTTTTTAGAATGTTAGTGCGGCCCATGTTCTAAAGTGACTAACAATAAGCAGAGCTTCGCCACTTAAGCATAGCCTCCACTTAGAAGTCCTTAGAGCTCAATGAAATAGCGAAATATTGCCCAGGACTGTGGCAACGTGTGTGTGTGTGTGTGTGTGTGTGTGTGTGTGTGTGTGTGTGTGTGTGTGTGTGTGTGTGTGTGTGTGTGTGTGTGTGTGTGTGTGTGTGTGTGTGTATGTATGTATGTGTGTGTGTGTTCATACTGAGAATTCTTTGGTGTTCACACTAAGAATTCTTTAGCTTGGTGGCGCTGTGACCTTATACATTTGCAATCAGTCCTTGTTATAGTGTCCAGCTCTCTTCCCTACGCAAGGTTGATTTTTTCCGCACGGTATGGGGCTGATTTCGGCTAGAGTTTCGAACAGAACAAACAAACAAAAAGATGATACTCATGTTCTGTTCATATTGATTTTATCTTTCAATCATGTCAAGAAAGAGCCAATTGCACCATGGCCAAGATAAATTTGATGAATGAAACGTAATCCCTTAAAAAAAAAAAAAAGTTCATTTCACGATCATGTTCAGACCATTTTTTCTCAACCATCCTCTTCTTCTTTTGTATGCAAGCTTCAATGCCGAACTCTGCCCCCATACCCGTCCCATTGTTCACGTCTGCACAGAAAAAGATGGGGTCCATATCCTGCCGTGTATAATCATATCTATACTTTAAAAATATCTATATCCCTGGGCCCTTATATTATGACGTAACAAAGGCCCTTTCCCTATGTAGAGTAAACTAGTCCTGGTTCTATGACCTTTATATACATATATATATATGGTCATAAGCTTCACATATACATAGAGAGAGAGTACTTCAGTGTTTAAGAGTGTATCTCTTTATTGCTAAACACTAGGTTGTATAGCGGCCCAGTTTAGAGTTTATCACGTTCTGTAACCTGCTTGCTTTATCAGAGCTAACGAGCATGAAGTATGATACATAGATTTCATTTGAATTAATCGTACATTCTCATTTGTATGATGATTTTTTTCCCCCAAATATTATCATTATTCTTATCATTATTATTTTAAAATCAGTACATTCATAAAAGAGTATTCCATTTGCTCATTTTTTATTTATCTTTTTTTTATTATGATCATTCATACTGCCAAATGCTGCAAACCTTTTTTTTCCCATAAGTAGTAACTAAGAATATGTTGAATGACCTCATAACATATATGGCATTTCTTCTTGTATTGCAGACATAACGCTCTATGGCTGACGACAATAAAGGGTAGGGACTATTATGCCATACTGATTCAACTTTTTTTTTAATTACTTTATCGGTAATTACCTTTGCATTTTGCATCGATACTAACTTCCTATAAATATATCCAGAGTTTCCGCATCCATTAATGATCATTATTATTATTTTTTTTATTTTTTGAATATATACATATAATTTTTTCTCTCTCTCCTTGGCGAATGCAGTTTTAGCTTGACCCTAATCATTGATAATACTAGCATTGGATTTAAATACGCTATTTAGATACAATTTTAGGAAAAAAGACTTCAATTCTGGTTATGAGCCTTGTTTAGTTCACCCTCTTAGCGAGCATAGTTGGCCTAGTGCGCCCGACCAGCTCTCTTACTAAACCTCTTTATTCAACTCCTCTTGTTTCAATGCTCTACCGTTTATTCTCCATTCCCCCATGTACCCATCTTCGCTTTACTGAGTTTCTCTCCTTCAAACGCCTCTTTCTTCTTTTTCGTTTATGTCATGAATGCTCTCGATTGATCAACCTTTTTACCCTCCCTCTCTCTTGTACCCTTTTTATTTTTCGTCTCCATTTCGCCTTTAATGAAGTAAAAAAAATCTTTAAGAAATACGATAAAATGATTGTTTATGATAATTCTCCTTTTCAAAAATAATTCCAGTTTTTTCTTTCTTCTTATTATTATTCTCAAGTTTTCCTGTTTGCATTGTCTACTTTATTTCGTACATGTGTGATCCTTCTTTTCATTTATCTAAAGTCATGAAAACTGAATTCTATTTATTTCTCCCTTTGCCTTCAATGGCTTGTGTTGTGTTGAAAAAAAAAGT
>NW_028234406.1:27145148-27150148 GCF_977035675.1 Penaeus japonicus | reverse complement strand
CCGAAACCCCACATATCAAGCCATCCTATTTTCTACCCTAAGCTCTCCAACTCTCCAGCCAGTCCTCATTCTGCCACCCTAACCTCCATTTTTTCAATATGACTTCTATTCGACTCCCTTCACCCCCCCCTCCCTCCCTCCCACCGGCCCTCTTTCTGGCACCCCCAAGCCAAGACCCGCCCCAAGTCTTCAAACTAACCCTGTTTCTGATGGCCTCAACCCCCCCAAACCGCCTCCAAACGCCTGTCCCAATCTATCCAACAAACACCCTTTTCTCCACCGTACCTCTAATAAATTTTATGCCACCCCTCCCCATCCTCCAACAAACCCCAGCCCCTCCACCTCCACCCTCCCTACCCCAACACACCCCAATACCACGACGGAGTGCCGCGTCCTCCCTCCACCACACGGACCCGCGAGGTGCAACTGTCACGGTAGGTCTTCAAAGGTTCTCTTGATGCTTTGAATTTCAGATGGAAAAAAACAACATGAATTCGGTTTATAAATTTCTTTGCGAAAGATATCCTATTTTGATCTACTTGCTACTGCATTTTGGGCATTGGGAGTATTAGTGGGTAGTCTTTCAAGATGACTGCATATATATATGTATACATGCTTATACGTATACGCTGTGTCTATGCGTATGTATATGTATGTGTATAAATATACATACATTCATACATACAAGTATACATACTTACATAGATAGATAGATAGAGATTGGTGAATAGATTGATAGATAAATAGAAAGATTGATAGATATATACACTCACACATATACCATGTATATGTATATTCATAACGAAAAAAAAACAAAAACAGTTCGGCTCTTCCAACCTGACCGAGATAGGCGAGCGTTCCGGATCTCCCTGTGAAGCTCCTCGATAAGGAGAGCGGAACCAAACCTAGTTTTCCGCCCCTACATAATTAGATTCGAATATCGATTACTTTATTTAGTGACGCGAAGGAATCATCCAGAACCTGCGAAAAGAAAGGGAGAGAAAAAAGCGGTGGTGGGGGGGGGGGGGAGATGATTTTTCTTTGCTTCTTTTCTTTCTTTTATTCTTTTCTTTTGTCGGTCTGAAATGGAATATCTTTCGTGCGAGAATAACTGAGTCTTTTCCTCTTTTTATCCATTTTTTTTCTCCCGCTGATATCTGGCCAATTCTCGAGCTCAAAGACTTTTAAAGATTTTCGAAATAATCTGTTTCGAATTCGTGTTTGTCTTTAAAGTTATTCAATTAGCGAATCTCAAGGCATAAAGACTTCCATAAACTCAATAAGAGAATAAAAAAAGTCCCCCCCCCCGAAAAAACCTACCGCTAAACGTTTCAGGAAGCGATAATATTAACCTGAATTGATATTAAAGGCATTTATAAGCACTATTAAAAGTGGGGAAAGGTGGTAGGGCAGGGGGGAAGGGGGAGAAAGGGAGAGGGAGAAATTATCACGGGATAACTTAAACGGAAAATATTATTATATAGCTGGCTTTCTAATCTAACATAAAAACGAGTCGACAAACGGATCCGGCGAAAGTTTACGGCTTAATGAGGTGGTAATGTGGACATGCCTGCAATTGCCTCCGTCTGATGATTCTATTAGCAATTGTCTTTTGATTTCCAAGATTAGGAGGCAAGTGTTTCTTTTACAGTGTGAAAGAATCTTCTCGTAGTTGAATGTTATTCTTCGTGTTAATGGTTTTATCTATTTGGACAAGGAATGGTATGTGGCTAGATTTAAATTTTGTGTTTTTGGTTTGGATGTTGATAATGATTGTTACGAGAGAGAGAAAATCAAAATTATTATCATTGATGATATTGAAATAATAGAAAATTACTTCTATTATCATCAAAAGGATTAACTATTATCAAAATTATTAGTAAAATATTTTCAGCATTGTTCCTCCACCATATATAGTCAGGTGCACCATCACAAGATCGAGTCAACTGCACAAAACGAGATTCGTTACTTCAAGGAATCGCTTTGAACTAATGTTCCACATTACTCTGACAGGCCTTGATAGGGTCACCTGGACACACAAAGTCCTATTCAGATGTCCGTAGACAGGTCGGCGAGGTCAGCTCCATGCTTGACTTGATTCCAAGGCCTAAGAAAACCTATTTGGCTGATACAGGCCTGTTCGGCTTTGACTGGTTTATTTCCTCCGATGGGCAAATGCGAGCGCTATGTTGTGTCGACTCATGGATGTCTTTCAGAACGTTCATATATTACGGCAAAGACTGGTGAGAATATGCGGACATTCAATTCGTACGTAAGCTGCCATCAAGGTAAAGCAGTTAAGGAGAAATTCAGTCAACGTAGCAACTCAGAGTTCCTTTCCTCTTGTATTCATATATATAAGACACATTTATATTTTTTTTCTTTTAACCACATACGTCGCAAAGTCACACGCAAACGAATGCTCTTTTTCCCTCTCTGAACTTCCTCGATCTCTTTGACGCCGTGATACTTTGCTTGTCTCATTTCTCTCCAAAGCTCTCGATCATCAAGTGGAGTTTCTTTCTTAAATAACTTGGCAAATTTGGCACGTCCTGCCATCTAGTGAGCGTGGAGGAAGTTGACATTATTTGATTGGTGTTACGTGCTTCGTCGACAGAGGAAACGTGCTCTTCGCTCGGTTTCTCTTCCAGGATTTATCACTTACTCTTTTTGCTTTTCTTTTTTTTCTATCTCTTTATACCTTTGATTGCCGCTGATGATAGGATTTTTCTTTGGTTATAATCTCATTGTTTATATACGTGTATGTCCTGGCGAGAGGAGGTATGACTGTGAAATTGTTGATTGGCCAATAGCGGTAACGTAACGGTTTAACCACATCACACAAACAGACACCCATTTGTGTGTATTGCGTGCGTGTGTGTGTGTGTGTGTGTGTGTGTGTGTGTGTGTGTGTGTGTGTGTGTGTGTGTGTGTGTGTGTGTGTGTGTGTGTGTGTGTGTTTATATATATATATATATATATATATATATATATATATATATATTTATATTTATGTATATACATATGTATATATATATTTATATATTTGTGTATGTATATGAATATATACATAAATACACACACATGTGTATATATATATATATATATATATATATATATATATATACATATATGTATATATATATATATATGTATATATATATATGTATATGTATTTATACATGCACATATTAATAATATTTCCTTTACAAAGCACAAATGTTCAAGACATTCAACTTCATAAATGGTATAAAGGCAAGCATATGAACAGATATAAATGCCGTGGCGTTCTACCCATCTTGTGTCTTGGCTGGAAGATGCTACACGCAAACAAAATGCATCTTTACAGAACAAAAATGAACGAGAAACGAGATGTGTATCTTTAAAAATCCAAGTCATTAAAATGCATTTATTAGACGTCACGTTTGGGTTTAGGTAAAGAAAAGTGAACATTATTAAACAACCATATATCCTCTAGAAGATTTATTTCGTCTGTTTCTATCTTTTTTTTTTTTTTTTTTTTTTTTTTGCTTGTTTCTTGTTATTGTTGTTGTTTTTCTTATCCCCACTCCTTTTTTTAAAAGCACTTCCTCCTTCCCTTATCTCGTTCTTGCGTCCACCCTTAAAATGTCCTTTTAAAAGAAATCGCACACTTTTTTCCCCCTTTTTTACAGCACACTCTCATAGATTATTCTTTTCTTTATGTCCCCCGGCCTTCTGCCCTCCTTCGTGTATTTTATCTCCACTTGGCAAGAAACCCCTGGGAGCCCAAACAGCACTTAGGTCACCCCGAGGAATGCCCTGGGGTAGGGGAGGGAGAGGGAGAGGGTGGGTGGTGGGTGGCATGAGATGAGAGGTGAGGGAGGAGAGGGAGAGGGAGAGAGAGAGGGCGGGAGGGCGAGAGAGAGAGAGAGAGAGAGAGGAAGAGGGAGAGAGATGAGGGGGGGGGGAGGTTGAGAAGTTAGAGGTGTGGGGGAAAGAAAGGGGGTTTGTAGTGGAGGAGAAGAGAGAGAATTGTAGAGGAAGGTGTAAGAGGGGAAAGGGAAAGAATGGGAGGTGGGACGAAGATGAATTCCGAAGGCCATGGGAGGGAAGAAGATAGGAACACGAAATTGTTTATAGAGACAGAGCTGAATCAATAAGGGAGAGAGAAGAGAGGGAGGAAGGTAGAGAAGGAGAGGATAATTGAAGGAAGAGGAAATTAGAAGATAGAAGAAGAGAAGGAGAGAGGGGGAAGGAATGACGAAGGAAAAAGGGAGAGAGAGGAGAAACGAAAGGAGATGGGGAGGGAGGATAGAGGAGGAAGGAAAGGAGAGGGAAGAAAGGAAAAGGGAGATAGAAAATAAGGAAGGCCCAATCTTTAAGAGATGTTCACCATCCTAAGTGATAATGTATGTCTTAATGTCGGGCTAGACTTTACGCCTGCTTGTGTGGCATGAGACGGTGGGGGTGGGGGTGGGGGTGGGGAAGGGAGGAGAACTGTCGGTAAAGGATCTGTTATGTAGGGGGAGGGGGGGAAGTTAAGGGGAAACAGGGGGAAGGAGAAGGAATAGTTTGGGATGGGGAAAAATTATGTATGTATATGTCTGTAGGTCTATGCGATATGCGGCCGTTCATCTATCCACGTCTGCTACTTTTATTTTACTATTTACCGGTTTCAACTATTTAGTCTTTCCTTGTGCTCACGACCTTATTTGCAGCACCGGCCTGCTAGGAATAACAAGCAAATGACAAACAAACAAGAACAAATGACCCATAAAATTCCCAGTGACGCTTATGCCCAAAAGAATGCGAACGCTCAGAAATAATCATGAAATATATCCCCCGTAAAAGATAATAACGAAAAGAAAACAAAGTCGAATTAATATTTCCAAATGAGATAAAATGTATAAACGAAAAGATAACGAACAAGATAGAAGAGCAAAGTCGACTAGATAAGGCATAAAACGGAATAGAATCCGTTCCCGCCACGAGACAATCCATCGACGCAATAATCAGAC
>NW_028234406.1:27122648-27127648 GCF_977035675.1 Penaeus japonicus | reverse complement strand
GTTGGTTTGTTTATCTGATGCTTTGTCTGTATATCTGATGATGTGTTTCTTTCAATATTTTAGATGTTAATTTATCTATTAGATCATATTTCTTTCACTCTTTCATATTTCATATTTCTTTATGTCTCTTTATGTACTGTATATGTATATATATATATATATATATATATATATATATATATATATATATATATATATATATATATATATACATATATACATACATAAATACATACATACATAAATAAATACATACATACATACATACACACATACACACATACACACACACACACACACACACACACACACACACACACACACACACACACACACACACACACACACACACACACACACACACACACACACACACATCCTCCTTTTTATATCCCTCGTCCCTTTCTCTTTCTGTTTATCCGTCCTTCTTCATTTCTCTTAATCAAGTAAAGATTATTGCCTCTCATCCGTGTCACATCCGCCCCATTACTTCATCCAGGCCGCCTCACGCTTGCTACCTCACGCCCTCTGCCTCACAATGGTATTTCCTGCTGGTCTATCCTGCCTCAGCAAGGAGTGGCAGGTCGCGTGAACATTTGCCTTGCTTGGAGTGTGCCTCTGTCTGACTCCTTTTTGTCTTTTTCTTCTTCGTTTTCTTTCTTTCTGTTTCCTATTTGTATTAGCTTCCTTATATCTATTTATTGATCTTTTATGCTCTTATTCATTTCCTTTTTATCTTTTTCTTATTTCTATTTTCTGCCTTGTCTCTTTTTAGTTATTTTTTCTGTTCTTCTTCATTTTCTTTCTATCTATTTCCTATTTCTGTTTTCTGCCTTATCTCGTATTATTTACTTTTTCTATACTTCTTATCTGTTTTTCATTTCTTAGGGGTTTCTTTCTCTTTTCTTCCTATTTTCATTTTATATTTATTTATCCTTTTGTCGTTTTTTCCATCTCTTTTTTTTCAGATTCCCTTTCCTTCATTTACTTTCTATGTTTTTATATCTTTTCTTTTGGTGTCTTTTTTGTGTATTTCTATTTGTCTACTTGATCAGTTTTCTTGTTTTTTATCTTTTTTTTTTGTTTTGTTTACTTACTTCTCTCTATATTTTCATTTTTGTCCCTATCATTTTTTTCTTATAATATATATATATATATATATATATATATATATATATATATATATATATATATATATATTGGCACTTATATACTTATATTGAAAATTGCATTAGGATCCGTTGCGAATCCGTATCGAATCGAGCAGAAAAATGTCCTTGAATAAACGGAAACGAATCTACGCAAGCGATAAGTGACAAGCCACGACAGTGTGCTGGAGATTTCGCTATTCATACAATCCCAAGAAACCGGGGAGACGTCATTTCGAAATAGAGGGGGTGGAGGGCCAAGGGGGAGTTTGGGTGGGGTTGGGGTTAAGGGGTAGGGGTTGAGGTGGAAGTGGAAGGGATGGGTTAAGGGGAGGAACTAGGGGGAAGGAGGATGGGCTTGGGTGAGGGGTGTTTCGAGGGGTTGGGGTGAGGGGTGAGGATACGGATGGAATCAGGAATTTATATTTGAGAAAAATGTCTTTGTTCCTCCTGTTTATAGTAGCTTGTAAGAGGAAAGTTTTATGTATTTGTGCGTTTTGGGAGCTCTGCTAAATAAGACGGTCAGGGAAATCGAGTTTACGTCCGTCTAACTTTTGAGTCTGGCGGAGGCATTGTTGATTCTCTTGGTTTGTTGTTTGCACTGTCGTTTCTTTCTTGATGAGATGGATAGATAGGGATATAGAATAGGCAGATAGATAGAACGATACGATAGACAAATCAGTGATTATGGCGGTGTGGTTGGTGTATGACAGAGCCATGGTTCAGTTGACAAAGTCTCACTCTTGTAGTGAAATTGCATCTTGAAAAACAAATGCCAAGATGGGCTCCGGTTTTATACATTATTCCAGCCTACTCTAAGGCCTATTTGATATTCACTGAAACATTTCCAAAGTGAACCTCCCCCATTTTGAACGAAGTAAAGTTTTCCTACCACACGCCCACGCACATAAGGAGCCCCCTTCCTCCTCCTAATTTCCTTCTTATTTCTCCTTCCCTTTTTCTCCTTTCTCTTCTTCTTCTCCTTCCCTTTTCTTCTCTTTCTTCTGTTTTCTCCTCCTCCTTTCCCTCTTTTTCCCCCTCCCCCTTCTCTTCCTTTTTTTCGTCGTCGTCCTCATTTTCTTTTGATTCCTCTTTGTTTTTTTCTCCCCCTCCTTTTTCTTCTGCTCTTCTCCTTCCTCCTCTTCCCCCCCCCCCCCCCCCCCCCCAAGAGGGTCCTCGTCTACGTCACAAGTCTTGGCAGAGCGTCCTGTCCCGCCCGCTCGTCCGCCGCTACTCGCCTCCTGCCAACTTCCGCCATCTTGCGAGGGTCTTCTTTGGCTGAGCCTCCACCTCCTACTCCTCCTTCTCTTCCTTCTCCTCCTTCCCTTCACCTTTCCTCCTCGATCTCCTCCTCCTTCTCCTTCTTCCCCTCCTCCTCTTCCTTCTCCTCCTCCTCCTCTTCCTCCTCCTCCTCGCCTCTTGGACCATCCCCTTGTCTCTTCTTCTTTTGGCAGAGTTACCTTCGTCATCATTAACTTTTCCCTTGATCCCCAGTCCGTCCATTACCCCCCCCCCCCCCTATTCCGTTCCTTAACCCCTGCCTCGCCCCCCCCCTCAACCCAACTCCGTCTGCCTCTAAGCAAGATCCGGTTTCCGTCGCGAATTCTTCCCCAAGTTGTCGCCTGAGAATCGTCTGCGAAGCGCCGGACGCAAAGTTGCCCTTCCTCCTTCTCGGGTTTCTTATTTCCTAGCGTCTCACCCCCGTCACCCCCCCCACCCACGCCCCCACCATGGCCACTTCAACCCTCTCCCCATCCTCCTCTCCCTCCCTCCCTTGCCCCACATCGTCTCCGCGGTTTCGTGAGTGCGGCCCATGTGCTGCCATCTTAGTATCGAAATACACCGCCATCCAAGTGCGACCTTTTGCAGCATTTCTTTTTTTTTTCTTTAGGTCTCAGCCCAACTATTTCGAACTCCGCCATGACTTTCTTCATGTTTTCAGTGGTGGGCAGGTTCAGTTCTTTATTTACATGGCGCGGCCTTTGAGCTCATAGTTTACGGGGGAGGAGAGGGAGGGGCAGAAGTTCAGAGAGAGAAAATTCGTCCGAACACGTCTGAGCGTCCGGAAATTGCCTAGTTGATATGGGATCTTTAGATCTGCTTTCGAGAAGAAATGGGAGAATATGTGTAAAGATGGGACGCCGCTGGCTGTTGTCAGAATGAAAAAAAAGACGCACACGCACAAAAAATCAATGTAGAGAACTCATCCATACGCGTAGCTCCCAAAATAGACCCGGACTCAAATATCTACCGTTGCAGCAAAATCGTTCCTTTACTCGAACATCAGGGTTTGTTTGTACTTTCGGACCAAGTCACATACATCTTGCTTAAGTGTTTACTTGTTCAAACATGAAGTCACCTGCATATACAAAACTAATATTCTAAACTAAACAGAGACGTATACATATAGCGCATTTGGATAGTCGGTCGCGCAAATGCACACAAACCGGAGTGCCCGCCGCATAAAAATCATGAATTAGGGAAATTTCACTTTCCAAATGGGAACAAATGGTTACACAACTACGACCCTCTCTGCTTACTTCTTCTTCTGCTTCTTCCTTCTCCCCCTCCTCCTTCTCCTTCTCCTGGTCCATCCTCTTTCCTCCCACTCTTGCGCAAGAAGCCACTTTCCTTACTCCGTTAATACGTCCCAAGTATAGAAAAAAATATTCAATCCAGTAGGCCCTTCACCCTCGTCGCTCCATCTCCAAGTACTCGGTGTCTGGCGAAGGAAGTGGGGAAAAAATGTCCCCCTTTTTTTAGGAGGAGAAGGAGGTTCGTCTGGGAGAGATTTCTCATTTTAACTGATGAGATAAGACTGTGATAAATCATTTGTTTCGCCGGATGAGATTTCCAGAAATTAAGGCTACAGATTAATGATTTTGTTCGGATTAATTCAAATGACGTGTCTGAAAATGAGAGATGTCCTCTAAGAGCCTTTGGATTCTACGTTGTTTATTGTTACTTCAGATGTGTTTCTTTTGAGACCATAGATGAGTATAATCCATATATCCACGCGCAGTCACATATAGATACACCAACACAAACACACACACACACACACACACACACACACACACACACACACACACACACACACACACACACACACACACACACACACACACACACACACACACACACACATACATACACATTAACACACAAACAAACAAACATAAACGCACAAAAATAAAAATATAGATATAGATAAATAAAGCTTTACCGATAGATAAAGAAAACGATAACCCCATAGACACAAAAAGACACATACAGTACATAGACAGACACATAGAATCAGAAACTCACGCAGACGCTTAATACACGCAGCGACAGCCACACTTTGCATCCCTCTCGGTTCAAAAAAATTCACTTCCTTTGCCTTTCCTCCTCCGCTGAGAGCCTCATTATATCGCAACTGATGGAACATAAAAGAGGCACAATGAAATGGAAATAGTGATCGAATGAATTTGCATTACCGGAACAAAGGCGAGATTGATAGAGTCTGGGGCGATGTAGAGAGTCTGGAGCCATGCCTACCTATCTTTTTCTCTCTCGCTTCTATCTTTTTTTTTTCTTTTCCTCTCAGTCTTCTCTCTATTTCTCTCTGTCTCTGTTTTGTTCTCCTCTCTCTCTCTCTCTCTCTCTCTCTCTCTCTCTCTCTCTCTCTCTCTCTCTCTCTCTCTCTCTCTCTCTCTCTCTCCTCTTCCTCCTCCTCTCTCTCTCTCTCCTCTTCCTCCTCCTCTCTCTCTCTCTCCTCTTCCTCCTCCTCCTCTCTCTCTCTCCTCTTCCTCCTCCTCCTCTCTCTCTCTCCTCTTCCTCCTCCTCCTCTCTCTCTCTCTCCTCTCTCTC
>NW_028234406.1:27112648-27115148 GCF_977035675.1 Penaeus japonicus | reverse complement strand
CACACTCAGCCAAAGCAGCATCACCATCACCGCCACATTCAGCCCAAGCATCATCACCATCGCTATCACCCTCGTCACCACCCTCGTCACCATCAATATCCCCTAATGGAATACAAAGGATTAAGCTTCACTCAGTGTTAAAGCCTACTCAACCTCGCGGCTACACAAGGGCTCCTATATCACGGAGCCCCTGAAGTGTTGTTCAGACACCTGCTGGGCCATCCCTCTTGGGTGACACGCTCCGGCAGGCCCATAGCAGACTCCTGGCAGACCTTCTGCCAAACCTTCCAGTGGACTCATACTGTCAGAAACTTTTGATAGACTCTTTGCAGAATCCACAGAGACTAAACGCTCACACCTAGCACGCCTTCCAGCTGACCCCTTGCAGACATCTCGGAGACTCCAAGCAGACTCCTAGCAAACGCCCACTGGAGTCCATAGCGGACTCCCTTGTCTATTTGCCTCGCGTCTACGGCAACAAGTTTTCAGTAGGAGAGTGTTGATTGAGCGGGTTCGGGAAGGGCGTGCGTGTGTGTTCGAGGGAAGGGGTGAGACAAGGAGAATCTAGATGTTGAGAGATGATGCATAATGTAGATATGATACGACATGGCAGATGGGGAGAACGACTTTGTGTGTTGGATGTGATGGGGTACACAAGCAGGCAGACGGGAAGAGAGAGTGAGTGAGAGAGAGAGAGAGAGAGAGAGAGAGAGAGAGAGAGAGAGAGAGAGAGAGAGAGAGAGAGAGAGAGAGAGAGAGAGAAGAGGGGGGAGGATAGAGTAGGAGGCCGACAGAAAGACAGATAGAGAGAGAGAAAGCTAGAGAGCAAGCGAACTTTGATCCAGAACGAGAAAGAGAGACCTCGTTATGTAGCGCTGGTTCTCCCCTCCCTCCCTCCTTCCCTCCCTCCCCTTTTCCCTCCCCCCAACTCCGACAATTCAACCTGGCCTGAGTGATGAATATGAAGAGTTCGCGGCATCGTTTCATCCACTTTTGCATCCGTCAAAAGTAATTTATTGATAATTACATTCCGGTTTACTCCCGATGTTTGACTACATCCGCGCTGGCAAAGTGAGGGGAGTGCGCCATGTTGCAAGCATTTGCATTACGTAATACGCCCTTATTTTATTTTATTATCTGTTAATATTATTTGCTCTGATGTCCCCGCTCCCTGCTGACGAGGAAGTCGACCGCTGCGCTAAAATTAGCAGAGGTTTATTTCGTGTTTATTTATGAATGTGGCATATAGTGCAAAGGTCGAACCTCATCTGTTTGATTTATATTTTTGTGTTGCAGAGCTTGGTTGGGATTCAAATGCATAGATGGCTGCATCTATTTATGAACAATGCTTGGAATAGATGTTGAGAGCTGGTCTTGATGTCGCACGGTGTCACAAAGTCAAAGAATGAATTACGGAAGAAAGAAAGAGAGGAAGAGGAAGATTTAAAAGGAAGGGGAAGGAGAGGGGAAAATGGAGATATAAGGAGAGAAAGATAGAAAGAGAGAGAGAGAGAGAGAAAGAAAAAGAGCTAAGACAAAGAGCGAGAGAGAGAGGTTAACAGAAAGAGATAAAGAAAAAAACGGTAAAACCTGAGAGTAAATAAGAAAGGGAATTCCAGAAAAAAGAGGAAGGGAAAAGGAGCAACATAACAAACAGAATAAACTACAAAAACAAAATAAAAATGAAGTCAGATCCCTCATAAAGTAATAGACAGCAAAGAAAATGGAAATGGTACAAAGAATAGGGGGAACTATTACAAATGATCCGCCTTCTCCTTTAACCCCTTTTGTCATCTTACCCTTCCGAATGCTTTTGTCTTCCTTTCGAGATTATTTTCTACCTTTTGTCCTTCCTCTTTGCATCCATTTGTCTCATTCTTCTTCTTCTTTGTCTCCCCTCCCCCCCCTCCTCCTCTTCTCCCTCGTCGATATTCTCTCGCTTCTCTCCTCCATCCCTTTCGCTCATCTCATTCTCACTTTCTCTCGCATATCATCTCTTTTCATCAATATTCTTCTTCTCTTTTCTCTTTTCTTCGTCTTTTCTTTCTCTTCTCGTTTCATCTTTTGCATCTCTATCACTCACCTTCGTCTCTCTTTGATATCGACTTTTTTGTTTGTTTGTTTAAGTACCTCCCTTCCATTAGGTCTTTTATTCCGTTCTTCTTCCCTTCCAGTTTTCTTTATGACTTTTGTTTTATTTCTCTATTTATTTATTTATATTCTGTCTTCTCCTGTGCCCTTTCTTTCAATCGCTTGTCCCTCTTCCATCTTTCTTTTCTTTTCTTTTCCTCTCTTTCCTCTTCCCTCTTTCCATTTTTAAAAATCTTTCTACATATCTCTCTTCTTCCCCTGGTTGTTTTGTGTTTCGCTTTCCCCCTTTCGCTTTCCTTCAATTCCTTTTTCCTTCCTTTTGTTTTCTTTTTTCGTTTTTTTTTTTTTTTTTTTATCCCAGACTTCTTTCCCATTCTGTCAATTCGTTTCTCCTTTCAGTTTATTCTTC
>NW_028234406.1:27107648-27110148 GCF_977035675.1 Penaeus japonicus | reverse complement strand
GCACCACGGGAACGCGTTATATCACGGATTTATATAACCTTATCGTGATCTATGGGAATTTTAAACATGTTCTAATCGTGTCCGATGGAGTCGTCATATGCAAATTTGTTCTCCATACATATCGATATACTGATATTCGACGTGTAACAGTGGTTTTATCAACAGAATAGTATGAGTTTCGAGAGTAGCTTCATACTGGTAAATGTTTTTTACTCATATTCCTCGGCATGTCATATTGTACACCACATTTTATTCAGTTGTAAAGTGTACTGAACAAGAGTCACCCGGAATAGCTGATGTGCTAATTAAAAAGCAAAAGCAAAAAAAAAAGTGTGCATGCACTCAGCTAATGAAAAATTACATTTATTTTTAGTGAATGCGAACATATGAAATATATTTGTTTTATGATAAGCTCCTAAGCATTGTTCTTTTTGTGTGACTATCTGTTTACTCAACGATATTACATCGAGTGACAAGCCAGTAAACAAAAAAGTTAATGATTATCATTTGTACGACTCTAGGACCTTCCCCTGTTTTTCTGTCAGCATTTATCGTCGTGAACAATGATGATGTCCCGCCAGTGTTATGTTTGGGGTCATGAAGTGTTAACATTACAATCAGTCCTTTGTTCCACTTTCATATGTCATACGAGCTATTCTAGCGGTCCCCTTCCCCCATCCATACTCCCTTCCGCTCCCCTTCTCTCCCCACTTTCCCCTCTCACATCCCCATCCATACCCCCCCCCCCAATCGCTCTCCCCACCCGCGTACAGACACCCCCCCCCTCCCTTCCCATAACGCAAAGTAGATTACTTTTTTCCCTTCTCCCCCCCCCTCTTTCTCTCTCTCTCTCTCTCTCTCTCTCTCTCTCTCTCTCTCTCTTTCTCTTTCTCTTTCTCTCTCTCCTTTCTCTCTCTCTCTCTCTCTCTCTCTCTCTCTCTCTCTCTCTCTCTCTCTCTCTCTCTCTCTCTCTCTATCTCTCCCTCTCCCTCTCCCTCTCTCCCTCTCCCTCTCTCTCTCTCTCTTAATGAGGGGTCGCGCTCACACAACACAGGATCCAGCGGTCCCTTGTCAGCGCGATGTCCCCCTCCCCTCTTCCCCCGCCCCCCTCTTCCCGCCCCCTTTGCGTAGCCTCAGATAAGGGACGTTTCCTGGAGTCTATGGGGGGTGGGGTGGGGAACAGGCCCAGTGTCAGCACTGTGGGAAACCGACCGGATCTCTGATTAATTGATCTTTTTTCTCCCGTCAGGCTACAGGGAACTCCGTAGATACGCGGGGCTTCTTAGGGGCTCTCGGTTTTTATATATATTTATATATTTTGTAATGACTGTGGTTGTGGATTTAGGGTGTATGTGGCCCGAAGTCATGTTAATATGTATATGTGTGTGTGTGTGTGTGTGTGTGTGTGTGTGTGTGTTAGTGTGTGTGTGTGCGCGACGATAAACCAGCATAAACTAAAAGTAAAATCACTTATCAATTATCATATCTAGAAATATAGTCACGTCCTTGTTGACTGTACCGTTATATTTTCAATGATACTCAACAACGCAATATTGCGATAAATCAGTGCATTGGCATACGTTGCTCAATTTATATCTAAATGAATAAAAAGAAAAGAAAGGAAGAAAGCTAGAAAGAAAAAACATGATTAGAAAGCATGATGCTTCGTAGGCAGGATTAATAAGATAATGATGTTTCCAATATGTGTTGTGAAATTAGATCATCGTAGAATGATGTAAAGTTTATAACGAAGCAGACGTCAAAGATCCTTTGAATATCGAATTACCAGCTCTGTCTAGGATTCATGATGAACCTGTTAATACGCAAATAGCTGGAATGTTTCTTGGTAGGGTTGTCTGGATACGTCACGAGATATTATGATCTACTCTGTTCTCTCTGTTTATATATTATCTTTATTTCCTGTCTTATATTGTGTGGTCCTTGGCGTTTTTATTAATAGTTTTGCCATTGAGAATTCTACTGAGGATGGGATAATAATGATAGGATTGATGACAAGAAGGAGGAGGAGGAAGAGCAAGAGCAAGAGGAAGAGGAGTAGGAGGAGGAGAAGAAGAAAAAGAAGAAAAAGAAGAAAAAGAAAAAGAATAGGAGAAAGAGAAAGACAAAGGGAAAAGGAAAGGGGAAGGGGAAGGGGAAAGAGGAGAAGAAGGGGTAGGAAGAAGAGGAAGAAGAGGAGGTAATAGGTGTAGGATGATAATAGTAATAATGATAAAAACCGCAACACCAACTCTTACTATATACCCGTCCACATGGTCACAAATATCAGACGAACAGTTGTAGCTTTTGCCTTTTAAATTGTCCACCATTACCTGTGACCTATCAGCAAAGATCATGGCACACATCACCACTACCTACGCGAACGGATGCTTTGATATACCCACGCAGACATCACGATATATTCTTGCCACCCACGCGCCATGCATTATACTCCTACATATGCTATTTTTGAGGAGAATGGGAAATGTTGAATGTTATGATA
>NW_028234406.1:27095148-27097648 GCF_977035675.1 Penaeus japonicus | reverse complement strand
AACAGAGGCAGACAGACAGACAGACAGACAGAGGGCTAGCCGTTGAGATGAATGAGGGGAAGAGAGGGGAGACAAAGGACAACAGCGGGAGCTTTATGATGATTTAGATGAGTGGAAGGATTTCGTAGTGGCAAGTAATTGATGTAGGGGAAAAAGCAGGACGGGTATTTTCCCCTGCACGAGCTGCTAGGTCACTTTCGGTATTGTCTTGGCTTTGTGTGTGTGCGTGTGTGTGTGTGTGTATGTGTATATATATGTGTGTTTCAGATTCTCTCGCGCACTTCTGTGTCACTTCGTCTCTCTCTTTCTCTTTCTCTTTCTCTTTCTCCACTTCTCTTCTCTTCTCTTTTGCTGTTCATCATCATAATTAAGAGTACTATTGTTCTATTTATATTTTATTATCAGTCATATTATTATTGATAACAATATCTGTATTATTGATATCATTATCATAATTATGATAATGATGGTGATAATAATGAAAATAATAGCAATATTGATATTAATCATGGTAATAGTAATAATAATGATGACAGTTATAATAACGATAATAGAATAATAGTGATAACAATATAATAGGGGGTATGATAATGATTATGATCGTGATGAAGCTAATGATAACAATAATGACAATGATGGTGATGATATCATTGATAATGATAATGATAAAAATTATGATAATGATAACTGTAGTAACAGTGATAATAATAATAACAAATTTGATAGTGATAACAGTGATCATGATAATAGCAATGATAATAATGATTATGATGATAATGAAAGCAATAACGAAAATGAAAATAAAATTGATAACAATAGAATCATGAAAAGATAAAGACGAAGAACAAGAACAAAAAGACAAAAACAACAAAATTAGTGCGGTCAAAAATCAATAAACAAGATTAAAAGGAAAAGCAAATAAGAGAAAAAAAATATATATATATACAAAAAATCCTAATTCACCAAAATAAAATAAAAATACAAGGCCAATTGTAGGACGAGGTTCTCTCAGTGAACGAAGATTTTTTTTTATGTTCAAACTGATAGCCGTTATCTACAATTTTGTTCGATGCGGTTAAAAGAATCCCGGTTTTATGTTATCCCGTTTGAAGTGGGTGGGATGGGGGTGTTGGGGGTGGGGTGGTGATGGTTGGCTGTTAGATAAGGATAGTGACGATGATGATGGTTCTGGTTATGGTGAGGGTGATGATTGTAGTAATGATGTTCGTAATGATTATGGTCATGATGAGAATGATCGTTCAAGGATTATGATAATGATAGAATAATGGTATACTGGTGTTAATGATGATATAATGATAAAGTGATGGTGATGCTATCATTGTTACAATGGTAGCGGTAATGACAATAATGACGACTATGATGATAAGTATAACTATGTTGATAATGATAATAGTATTGATGATGATGATATCATTAATGACAAGAAAGATAACAATAACAATAACAAAACTAATAACAATAGTGATAATAATAATCATTATGATGATCATTATTATTATTGTTATTGTTTTTATCATTATAATCAATATTATCATTATTGTTGTTATGATCATTATTATCCCTATCTTTATCATTATCATTTATATAATTACTGTTGTTATTATAATTATTATTATTAATACTATTATGGTTATTAATGTCGTTGTGGTTGTTAGTAGCATTATTATTCCTATTTCTTATTGTTTTTATTGTTAAATACTAACAATGATTATTCGAATTATGATAATGTAAATATGATATGATAATGATAACAATAAGTACGACACGGCTATGAACAAGTAGCAACGATGGTTATTTAATTGAAAATTGGGTTTTTGTCCGTAGACTGTTTGTATTTTTCCCCTGTCGATATTCTCCTCTAAATGACTCCGTCTACAAGAAGGATTACGCGACGCTAATCCCTGCGGGAACAAGTAGACCAGAGCAGAATAAGTAGGGCGGAATAGACAAAAGCAAGATAATGACAAGATGGCATAGCAGCATAATTGAAAATGTTGTGTACGTGGTAACTCGGATGTTGTTTGAGTCAGGTATTGATTTTTGAGCGCGGCGACGTGTGGCGACTTCACCCGCCTCGCTCTCCCTCGCTCGCTATTTGAGCCCGGGTGTTCGGGGCGGCCGCTGCTACGAAGCTCGGGCTCTTCGGGGCTTGCGGGGTGGTGTTTTTTATGGAGGTTAGAGGAGAGATGGTCTTGCTGTTTTTTTTTCTTCTTCTTCTTCTTCAGGGGGAGGGGGGTATCGATAAAGCGTGGTAGTGTTGGAGTTATTGGCGGTGCTTTATTTTTTCGGGGGATGGGGGAGAGTGTTGGTGATTTTGTTTATTCTTAGTGATGGTGTCTTTTTGTGGGTGTGGGCGTAGGGGGAGGAAGGGGACAAGTCTTAGATAGAGGTATAATGGTTGGGGGAGATAGATGTCTAAGATTTAGGGTGTGTGAGGTTTGAGTTTGTGTTCCACTTAGTTTAAGATCTGAGCTTATCC
>NW_028234406.1:27085148-27087648 GCF_977035675.1 Penaeus japonicus | reverse complement strand
GCCTAGGGAATGCCTTCAGCGCGGTCACTCCAGAGATCAGGGGATGGTGAGAAGAAAGTGTTAAAAGGGAAATGAGGTGATACTCTTGAAGGTGAAGATGAGGAGGATGAAGCTGAAGATGATGGTGTAAATGGTTATGTAATTAGAACGAGGATATTTACAAAGATCTTTACAAACTTGATTATGTAAATACAGAAAATATAACCGATTAAGAAAGGTGATGATTGTAAAAATGAGGGAGACAAAAAAAGACAATGATCTTATTAATAAACATCCAAATAAAATTGACAATCATAAATGTAAGAAAGACACAAAACTAAAATAACTAAATAAATATTAATAATAATAAATTGATAAAGAAATAGAAATAAGTGACACGTGAAGCTATGGCTACATCCTGCTATGACAGAATGCCAAGTGTTAAAAGGGAAATGACATGACATAGCACTCAAGCTCGTAGTTAACAGTGGTCGTAGATTACATAGCAGTACTGGCGTTACGTCGCGTCTTGTACGGGCTCTTTATACGTTCAATGATTTGATATTCAGGTGATTTGTTATACCTTAGAAGGGAAATTACATAGAGGCTTTATTTTTTTATATGCTATTATTAATAGGTATTAGATATTCAATTACGATGTTGGCAATGATGTTTTTCCTGTTCTGATTGCCCGCTATTGCATAATTATGGTTTCATCGGTTAATATACCCATACGTATATGGATACTTTATCTCTCTCTCTCTCTCTCTCTCTCTCTCTCTCTCTCTCTCTCTCTCTCTCTCTCTCTCTCTCTCTCTCTCTCTCTCTCTCTCTCCTTCTCTATTTCTCCTCTCAACTCCTTTCCCCTCCCTGATGGCATGCTAGTTCATCTCCCCATACTGCAGGCATCTTCAACAAGAATCGTTATATCATTTAAAAAGAAAGTTTTTTTTACTCCATTTCTTTCCCTTCCTTTTCTTTCTTTATCAAAGGGATTTTTACGGGTGTTGTTTACAGAGTGGGTCTATTGACAAAGTCGATAAATGTACATTGGATTGTATTGTTTCCCACGTGATTTGTCTGTGTTTTCTTTTTAGGTAAACGAGACTTTACATCTGCCGTATGCTGTGTGTCCTTTGAGCTGAAATAAAAGTCTCTCCCACATCAAATATAGATATAACCAGCGTAGGTTTGGTTGACAAATATATACAGATGTGAACGCAGAGAGAGATTTGAGTAGGAAACAAATAGGTCTATGCATATATATATATATATATATATATATATATATATATATATATATATATATATATGTGTGTGTGTGTGTGTGTGTGTGTGTGTGTGTATGTATGTATGTATGTATGTATGTATATATGAAAGTATATATATATATATATATATATATATATATATATATATATATATATATATAATGCATATAGGTATGTATGTATGCATGTGTTTATATAGATAGATAGATGGATACATACATACATACATACATACAGAGAGAGAGAGAGAGAGAGAGAGAGAGAGAGAGAGAGAGAGAGAGAGAGAGAGAGAGAGAGAGAGAGAGAGAGAGAGAGAGAGGCACCCTAGTATTACCCATTTAGACAACAAATCCCATTGACCGCTTCTCGTGGCATGCGAATCCTATCTAGCGAAAGGTTTATAATAACCAATTTTCCCTTTGTTGCTCGTTCGGACCCAGGAGTCGCCGTAGAAAGAGGCCCCATCTATTTCTTATACGATGAAAGTTTACAAGGGACGGCGCAATCTTGAAGTTGGCAGTATCATGTGAAGTGAATTAACACGACAGATGTCCCCGCGCCGTCTTTCCCCCTTTTCCCCCCTCCCCCTTGTAACCCCCATCCCCCTCTTTCCTCCTCACAAAGACTCGCCCTCCTTCAAAAAAAAAAAGAAAATAGAAAAAAAAAGTTTGGGTTTAAGCGTCTGTAGTGGCGGCCCCTCTAGTTTCTCCCGCAAAGGGTCGGACGCGACAGAAACTTGGGACATTAAATTTCTCATGAATCACTACCCCTTCTATCCCTCCACCCTTCTCCAAGGAATTCCTCGGGCTTAAAAATAAGAAAGAAAAAAAAAAACCCAAGTAAGGCGAAATGAGGAATGATGGCGACGGTGTTTACCCTCCTCCCCTCTACCCTACCCTTCCCATCCCACTACCCCCCTCCCTCCCCTCATTCTGCCTTCTTCCCCACCCCCCACCACGTGACAGTGAGGTGACCGCGTAACCCCCGTGTTATTGATCGTGACAAGTGTGATGAGTGTGTGGCGACGAGGGAAAGGGTGTGTCGGCCCCACATGCGACTTGCCGAGCCGTTCGACAAAGTGCGTTCGATAAAAGGGATTTCCTTCTTATCGTATTCTTAGTGTCTACATGCGAGGGTGAATGGATATCGTTGTCTGATTAAGTTATCGTGATTTTAGCGTCCTGTTCTATGCATGAGAGATAACTGACGTTGTCATTGTTATCGGGATTAAGTTGATGGTTAATCCGGAT
>NW_028234406.1:27080148-27082648 GCF_977035675.1 Penaeus japonicus | reverse complement strand
CTTTTGTTTCTGCATTTTTATTTTTTGTAACTTTTCAATCTTTAGTTTTTGTAACTCTTCTATATCAATATTTCTGTCTTTCTTTCTTTCTTCCTTCCTTTCTTGAATCGCATGGGCTCCTCCCGTGCAGTCCAAGACGTTGTAGATCCGGTCGAGGATATTTTCACGGGTTGGGAAGCGAGGCAAGCGAGGCAAGTGAGGATGTTAATGTTTAAAGAGGAGGGACTTTAAAGCTTAAGAGATTCCATACGGTGTGGCGCTGAGGCTGGATTTGCTGGGATGCTCATTGCCGGGAAGGCTGGCCTGAATTTTGCGCATTGCATTGCAGCACAGAATGTAATTACTAGTGATCTTTTCTCGTCGCTCTCTCTCTATTTCTATCTCTATCTATCTGTCTGTCTATCTTTATCTCCTCTCTCTCTCTCTCTCTCTCTCTCTCTCTCTCTCTCTCTCTCTCTCTCTCTCTCTCTCTCTCTCTCTCTCTCTTTCTCTCTCTCTTTCTCTCTCTCTTTCTCTCTCTCTTTCTCTCTCTCTTTCTCTCTCTCTTTCTCTCTCTCTTTCTCTCTGTCTTCCCCCTCTATCCCTCTTCTCTCTCTCTCTCTCTCTCTCTCTCTCTCTCTCTCTCTCTCTCTCTCTCTCTCTCTCTCTCTCTCTCTCTCTCTCTCTCTCTCTCTCTCTCTCTCTCTCTCTCTCTCTCCGGAATTGTGTGTACTATATTTTTTTGTGCGGACAGATTCCCTCTTCACTGGAAGTGAATAGCTTACCTCATTATCTTTAAGGGAAGCTCCTGTGCGTATGAGTGCGTGTATATCGGCAGAAGGTTAATGAAATTAAATGCATTAAATTCATTAAGGTTTTATCTAATCCACTTTATAATTACAGGATTGTGCTGCTTATATATTGAGAACGTTCTCGAGTCCCTATTCCTATCCTTCTTCTCTCTTTCTCTTTGTTTTCTCTATTTCTTCCTACCTTTTACTCACCTCCTCTTTGCATGACCCCGTTTTTGTGTCAGTACCTGTTGGTACCTTGTGCATGACGAAAGACAGTATTTTCAATTAGTGTATGAGGCATAAAGAGGAATTATGCGTGTGCTGTAGCCCTTAGGCGTGTATATAAGAGAATATAAGAGATTACTTGAGCTATATGTTGATATTTTGTTATCGTAAAACTCAGCGGATGTCACGGCACTGTGGTATCAGCTGTTTATTTGCTCAAATGTTTGCGATTCTAATTGACTCTTTTTATTCCAGGTAAGTAACAGTCCTGTGACCACCTTTCCTAAGGCCCCCTGCCCCCGGCCTCAGACTTCCCCTTCCGGCCCTGGCTTTGCTCCCGAGGTGGGTCCTGTGGGAGCCCCCACTGTCCAGGTGGATTGTAAGTATGAACACCTACACCATTCCTGAGGGTGGGTGTTCCTCCCTCTACCACCGCCTGGTGCTGGCTGCGTTTGGCTTTGGTCTCAGTGGTCTAATGGAAAATATAATGTACAGATCGGATAATTATTGTCTTGTTTGATTTGATTGTGCGGCTTCTAGTTAGTGAGTAAGCTTAGTATCACGATGTGGTTCAGGAACATCGATTGAGCAAGTGCCAAACGCAGCCACAACGTCCAGGGGGGACAGTGTCATAATACGCCATATGTAATTGGCTGCACATGAACTTTACACTCGTAAATCTCCACACACGGCCACGCACGTACACACAGGCACCACACCACTCATGCAATATAGCCATGCATATTTCGTAGTACACCACGCACACAGAGCACAAGCTCCACGAAGCTCACTATGCACAAGCTTCTCCACAAGCTACCGCACCCTTGGCCTTTAGCTTACGTAACACACGAAACGCCACCGGTGATCAGACAGGTTACGTTAGGTCACGTAACACCTTCATTGACTTGTCATTTTAATGTGATTCCTTGTGTTGGTGATTGGGGGAAAATGGTGGCCTTTGATATGTTCATGTTGGTTTCCCCCTTTTTTTTCTTTTTATCATGATGATTTTGTTTGTAATGATAAAGATATTGAATGTAAAGATATTTGATACTGTTAAAGGTTAAAGGTGCGGCTGGCCATGGAAGAGCTGGCTTCATTATGACACTGTTCTCTTAATTCACGAAGTTTGAAGTTTCTTCCAACATTTAAAGACACAAGAGTTTATTTAGAGTTTTGAGTATAAACTTTTACAAACTTTATTTTCAAAATTTCTTATGACGGAAGACTTTTTCATTATATTTAATTTCAGTCCTTATTGCTCCAGATATTTTTTTTGTGTGTTATCTACCATTATTCTGCAAATCAAGATTAATTATAATGATTAATAAAAAAATGTTTCCATCAGAGTTTCCTATTTCATTTCTGTTTTTTTAGCAACTAAGGTAAATGATGTAATGGATGTTTTGTAGATTTTTAAAAGTGGACTAATCTAGATAATTAGTCAACAGTGATTAGAATAGATTCACTTCAAATCCATTAGTAATTAATGTTAATTTACC
>NW_028234406.1:27057648-27062648 GCF_977035675.1 Penaeus japonicus | reverse complement strand
CTGTCCCTTTTCATGCTCCTTCTCCTCACCCTTCTCATCCTCATCCTCCTCATCCTTATTCCTCCTTCTCCTGCGTCTCCACCTTCTCATCCTTCCTATCCTTCCTCTGCCCTTCCTTCATCTCCTCCTCCTCTCCCTCCAGCAAATATTCTCAGTCATTTATTAATATTAGTGCCCCCCTCGGACCCGCCCTGCCCTCTCTCCCTAAACAAACAACTGTCAAAGTCATTCTTTTTATCTTAATCCTCCCCCCCTCCCTATTCCGTCTCCCGCTGCTCCTCCCCCAACCCATATATTCCCCCATAAACAAACAATCGCCAAAGTCACTTTGTTTTATCTTAGCCTCCCCCCTCACCCCTGCCACCTCCTACCTCCTACTCTCCCCCAACCGTACACAGACCCCTTCCCTCTTTCCCCACCCCACCCCTTTACCTCTCCCCTGTCCCCCTAACCCCATATCCCCCCCATACACTCACACCTTCCAAGCCCACACACCCACACCCCTTCCCCCCATACCTCCTCCCTTCCTGCTAGCGCCAATTTCGCGGCGGGTGTCAAGAACCGGCCGCGATGTTCCCCCTTTTTAACGCCGTGAGTGGGTGAAGGTTAAGCCACTCCAAGTTCCCCGTCAGTTAAGCTTCGGCGGCAAGACCCGTGGAGGAGTGCACGGAGCTTTTTGGTCAACATCGGTGATCGTATTTGCTTGGTCTTCGCTCCGCCTCTCGCCTTCTCCTCGCTCCTTCCTCTTTTTCCTCTGCTTTCTTCTCTTCTCTTCACTTCGTTTCACTTCGCCTCTCTCTCTCTCTCTCTCTCTCTCTCTCTCTCTCTCTCTCTCTCTCTCTCTCTCTCTCTCTCTCTCTCTCTCTCTCTCTCTCTCTCTCTCTCTCTCTCTTTCTTTTTTGAGGTTGTACTTCTCCTTTTTCTATTCACTTTTCTCTACTTTCTTCTTTCGTCTCTTATTTCTTCCCTTTCTTTTCTTTCCTCTATTTGCTTCTCCCTCTCCTCTCTCGGTATCTCTCCCTTCTCTTCTCTCTCGGTATCTCTCCCTTCTCTCCTGTCTCGGTATCTCTCCTCTTTTTTATTTATTCTCTTCTTTCATCTTTCGTCTTTTCTCTGTTCTTGCTTGAGGTCCTTACTGTGTCGTCGACATCTTTTCTTCTCTCTCCTCTTTTTTTCTCCTCCTTCTTTCCTCTCCTTTCTTCTCTCTCTCCTCGTCCTTTTCTCTTTTCTTTCTTTCGTCTAAGTTCTTTTCGCTTTCTCATTTTCTTTTCTCTGGTCTCTGTGTAAAATTGTTCTGTCTCTCCCTCTGTTTCCCAGATGGATGTCCATCTTTCTGCATGTCTAGCTATCTCTTAATCTGCCTATTTGTCTCATTCTTTAATTCTCTAATTCTTTTCTCTCTCACACATTCCCATCTCTCTTATCTCTTCTAAAACAAAATGGCTTAACCTGTCTCTTCTCATCCCTTTTTCTTTCTTAATTTCTGTCAGTTCTTTCCTATCCTTTCCCCCCTTTTGCCCATCCCTCTTCTCCTCTGCCACTTCACCCCCTCCTATTCCCCTCTTTTTCTCTCTGCCATCCTTCCTGTCTCTTCTCCTCTGCCACTTCACCCCCTCCTCTTCCCCTCTTTTTCTCTCTGCCATCCTTCCTGTCTCTTCTCCTATGCCACTTCACCTCGTCCCCTTCCCCTCTTTTTCTCTCTGCCATCCTTCCTGTCTCTTCTCCTCTGCCACTTCACCTCGTCCCCTTCCCCTCTCTTACCCTCCGCCTCCTCTCCCGCATCCTTCCCCTATCCTCTCCTCTGCCACTTCATCCCCTCCCCTTCCCCTCTCTTACTTTCCGCAACTTCTCCCGCACCTCTCCCCCCCCCCGCCCTCGCCCCCTCACTTCCCCTTTCTTCACCGTCCTCCAATGTTCTAGCGGCTCCCCCGGCCAATTTTCAACCGCCTGTGTAACTTATGTAAACTGTAGAAGTTCGGTAGCCATTACCACTCAGTCATGAACCCGTTTTTTTCTACCCTTACCACATACTGAGGGTGGATCTGGCGTCGTTTAGCCCTTTGTTAAGGAGTATCTGGCTTTTTGTGCTTGTTTTTTTATGCAAAAATATTTTGCATTTATTTACGTATACTGAGTGGTTTGTATATGTGTGTGTGTGCGCGCACACACACACACACACACACACACACACACACACACACACACACACACACACACACACACACACACACACACACACACACACACACACACACACACACACACACACACACACATACACAACACACACACACACACACACACACACACACACATATATATATATATATATATATATATATATGTGTGTGTGTGTGTGTGTGTGTGTGTGTGTGTGTGTGTGTTTGTGCGTGTGTGTATTATTCTTCCACCGATGAAAGAGGTTATGTAATCGTTGGCGTTTATTGGTTTACGGATGAAAATATGTGCGTAGGTTGCCCAGGGACCACTTGGTTGGGCCCCAGATACGGATTTAGGGTTAAATTACAGAATCCATTGCCAGTGCGATACACAATAGAAAATGGGTATGCTGAGATATATCCATTTTTTTAAGTCTTTTGGTTGGCTCATATGAACAGACTTAGATATTAACCAGTTAATTAATCTGTTAATATTTTCTCTTCACTCCAGTTCCTCCTAAAGTGTTATATATGCATTTTCCATCAGCCTTTGATAATCATGTAACACAAAAAGCACTATTTTTTATATATTCTTTTGAGCTCACTTTCCCCTCGAAATTTTGTCGTTTTCATAATCCTCTCTTAAATTTCATAATATACTTAATTACTTAAAGTCGAAAAAATACCCATAACTCAATTGAAAAGATATGTTCTGACTTACCAGACCCCCTTTTTCTCTTAATATATGTATATATATATATATATATATATATATATATATATATATATATATATATATATATATATATATATATATATATATATATATATATTCTTCTTTTGTCTCTCTCTCCTCCTTCTTGTTCTCCTCCGTCCTCATCATTTTCCCTCTCCTTCTTTTTCTCTCACTTTCTCTTTATCTATCTATATCTATCTATCAATCTCTTTCCCCTTTCTCGCGTTTTATTGTTTTGTATGACCTTTGGATATACGTTGCTCTCTCACCTTAAGGGAACATGACTTGTAACTGATATCAAATGTCATGCATTTTATAGTTAAATGTATATATAATCATGGAAATGTCATGCAGGTAGATTTCTACCAAGATTAAAATGTATTGTTTAGATGAAAGAATCTGAATATCATTTGAGATTTTTTTTATTTCGTGTACAATCACGATTTGCTATTTAAATCTTTTGCTTACCTTTATTACAACCATGTTTCCCTTGTATGCTAATTAAATGGAGCGACTATTACACTTACATGGATTGCACTTACAATAACTTTTGTTTTCTTTACTCGTAAAAAGGAACACAGACGATATCCATTTTACTGTTAATTAGAATGGCTGTACGAAAAGGATTAACTTTTGTTGGGATATTGCGCTTATGTTTGTTCAATATGTTAGTCTTACTACTGCACACTTTCTTTCATTTCTCTTTTCTTCTTTTATCATTCTGTTCTCTCTCTCTTTCTCCCTCCTTCTCTCCTCGTCTTTCCTCGCTCTGTTTTCATCTTTTCTCTTCTTATCTCTTTTCTTCTCTTCTCTCTCTCTCTTTCCTTCTTCCTTCTCTCCTCACATTTTCTCTGTTCTATTCTCATTTTTTCTTCTCCTTTTCTCTTGCCCATTCTCTCTTTTTTACTTTCTGCCTCTCTGCCTCTTTTAATTATTTTCGCCATTATCTTGTTTCAAAACTTAGACCGATTTTCTTTTTTTCTTTTTGTACATAATTTTTCCTTAAGATGTTTTTTCTATGGAAACGTGTCCATTTCGAATTGCATTTCGAAAATCAATCAAATAAATTATGTACATCGATATTGCTTTGTTTTTATATTCATTTTCATTTACATTACCTTTATTACACACTAGCTTACAAGACCTCGAACTCTATTTGCATATTTCCATCGATTCCTTCTCCCTCCCTCCTCCCCCCACCTTTCCATAACCATTACTACCCCCCACCCCCGCCCACCCATCTAACACCATTCCTACCCCTCGCCTCCGCCCCCTCTACACACCCTCCACCATCCCCACCCCCTCTAATTCCCTCTCCACCACTCCCCTCTCCCCCCCCACCTTCCTTCCACCTTCCACTAACAACCCCCCCCACCCCTCCTTAAATCACTATTCCTGACTCCTCAATAGTTTCCTTTCCTACCCCTCCCCTCCATGTTTCCCTTACCCCCCCCTACCCCCCCAAACCCAACTTAACCCTTCTCCTTTTCATACCAATCGTCTCTTGACCTGATTCCCACCTCTATGTTGACCTGCTGAACTATCACTTTTATTTTGGGTTTTGTTTATTTTTTGCCCTTTTTTTATTGTTTTATTTGGCTCGAAAAAAAAGAAGAAGGAGGAAGAGGATTTTGATATTTTGTATCTGAGAGCATGAATTAAAAATCATCCGAAAGACATTGAAAAAAATATAGAGATAAAAATGAATAAAAGAGAAGAAAGAAAAATAGCAACACCACACAATCCATCAAGCCACAGTGGCGAACATGTTCACTAAACCACGCGTTCACCTGACTGTCTACAGCTGCAGGTCATTGTTCACGGACAGACGGCCTCAGAAAGGGTTATCAGAAAGCCTTGGTTATGTAACTAGCTCCCTGGGGCGGCCTAAGTTTCGACGTTGGAGAGAGAGAGAGAGAGAGAGAGAGAGAGAGAGAGAGAGAGAGAGAGAGAGAAGGGGGGGGGGGGAGAGGAGAGGAGGGGGAAAAGGAGAGAGAAGAAGACGGGGGAAGCGTGAAAGAAAGAGAGAGAGTGGCTAGAGAGAAAAAAAGAGTGAATTGGGGGGAGGGGGGTGAAAGAGAGAGAGATCGAATAACAGGTCGGGT
>NW_028234406.1:27030148-27035148 GCF_977035675.1 Penaeus japonicus | reverse complement strand
GACACCTCGATTCACCACCTTCATCACCACTTTATTTGTATCACTATCATCAGTCATCAGTTATCATCTTTAGTCATCTATATCATCATCATCACCACATCATCATCATCACCATAATCATTATCTTATCATCATCATCTAACCCAGATTCATCATCTTCATCATCACCATCATCATCATCACCATCATCATCATCATCATCATCACCCAGATTCATCACCGGGGAGTGCACCTTAGAACATTCAAAACCACACACAATCACTGCTACACTCACACACACCCACGTAGCTGTGCATTTTTTTTTTCTTTTTTTTTTCTTTTTTTAGCCTCTTGGCCGGCCCTGATAATGAGCCGTAACGTGAAGGAGGAGGATGAAGAGAAGGATGCAGTCAAGGAGGGAGAGGGAGAGGGAGGGAAACGGAGGGAGAGTGAGTGAGGGAGGAAGAGGGGTGAGTAGGGAGAGGGGGAGAGGGCTAGTGAAGGAAGGAGAGATGGGGGAGGGGGGGGGGAGACGGGAGAGGAGGGAGGAAGAGGGAAGGAAAGAGGAAGGGAGAGGGAGAGTGAAGGAATGGAGGAAGTGAATGGGAGTGAGAGAGAGAGATGTGAAGGGAAAGGAGAAAGGGAAGAAGGAGGGGGGAGGAGGGAGGGAGGAAGAGTTGCCTCCACGCGACGCGACTGGGTTCTGTGTCTCGCGTCTAGCACCTACCACAAGTAATTAATGGATTTCGATGTTTCATGAAAAAAATAATGATAATAGAAAAATAAAAATAAAAACTCTCTCTTCCTTCTGCACTCTTGAATCATGCGTTATGTTACATTTTTTTTTCAAGATTCTTTATCGTTGTTATTATCCTTATATGCCTAAAAATATCTCCAGATCGTCATTATCATTATTATCTCATGTGTTTTACATATATTTACGTATATTTTCATAACTCATATGATTGTGTCTACTTTAAACTCTTTAAACTACTTTAAATTCTATCGTAGCGAGATATATAATCACGAAAATAGTGAAATACAGCAATTAGTGATTAGATATTCAAATACAGCAGTCTGACTCGTGTGATGAATATGTGATCTTCAACACTGACACACTGTGTCTTACAACATGTACCCTTCGTATATATTAGTACAAGATTTCTTTGAAGTCACTAAGGAAGAGGGCCCTTCTTATAAGTTCAGAAACATGTGACAACTGAAGGGTTAATCTCCATAAAAGATAAGAGTTAGCACGTATGCTGCAAGACCTTTCAACGGAATGAGGCAGCAGCGGTACCTCTGTGAAGTTACTGAGTGTAGGTACCAGCGTATTTGAAAATGAATGAAAGCCTATTCATGGAATATCATAAAGAGAATTCGTTCCACAGTAGCTAGAACCGGGTTTGATATGAGCTCCTCTGCAATCTTTATGAGGTCTTTTAGACGTCGTCCTTGCTATGCCCGAGCTGACTTCCATATTTAGAATTTTAGACAGATGCATAACCATTATAAGTTACGAAAGTAATTACCTCATGACCCATATCCTTATGAATGTGCAAAATATTATGATGATATTCAAATAACCTCAGCGGCGACCTGGTTTTCCTTGATCATTAATATGTAAATTATCATCTAGATAAACTCTACGGTCATGGCTACCCATGTTTAACTACAAATACCTGCGACGTATGTATTTTGATGTATAATGAAGAAGTGTTTACGGGTTCTATTAGTACATTATTTCTGTCACGGGAATCTTCATATTTCAGTTTTCTAGTCACGGAGCAATGCAGCCCACTATTCTTCTCAATAAGTTAATTAGGAAATTTAAGAGCCATGAGAGCGGGTACATGTGTTCACCTGAATAGAATGTGCGAGGCAAGCATCACGAAAAAGAAACACACGCGCGCAGTCTTGCTATTCACTGGGATGCAGGCAACATGTACAAATTATATTCTAAGAGATTATTCAAACCAATATTTTATTTTACTGTGAAACTCGTCATCTTTCCTTCACATAATGGTAAATATTAATGAATCTCTTACCGATAGAGTTGCATTCCGAAATTACTGTATAACTCTTCGCGAGACAAGTAATGAATATTCGCAACGTTCATTATCTATCACATATGACAAGCCGGTACCGAAGATTAAGGAGACATGACGTGTACTCTGAGAAGAGATGGTAGTTAGCTGAGGCAAGACGAAGGACCTGCGCGTGTGATGTGACTGCTGAGTTCACTTGATTTCGTATCAATCTTGCGATAACCATGAGAGTAGAAGGTACCAGTGAACACATTACAATTACTTAAATTTCAACCACTTTGCAAGTAATACCAGAAATCTCTTCATGGATCGTGTTTTATCCACGCAATATCGCATTATTTTAGTCTCATTATACCATCATCATTAACACAGTCATTAGCTACAGTTACTAAAGGTCATTTATCATCACTGCCTTCATGAGTCTCTTTTCTACATTTTTGATTAAAATAACAAAAGAACATTGTATTCAGGTTGGCTGGCTTTTACAGTGAAGAATAGTGGAGACTCTGTTTAGCTGGAGTTAATTAAGGATAGCTGAGGTTGTGAGGAGTGGGTAATGTTGGCAAAAACCTCATCCAGTCATACTTAGCGTAGAGTGAGGGCTATGACATTCTCTTAAAAGTCGCAGTGTGATAAAAGATACTGGAGAAAAAGAGACATAGAGTGAGAGGGAGGTGAGGAGAAAGAAGAGAAAGAGGAGCAAAAGAGTGAGAGAGAGAGAGAGAGAGAGAGAGAGAGTGTGTGTGTGTGTGTGTGTGTGTGTGTGTGTGTGTGTGTGTGTGTGTGTGTGTGTGTGTGTGTGTGTGTGTGTGTGTGTGAGTGAGCGAGTGAGTGAGTGAGTGAGTGAGTGAGTGAGTGAGAGAGAGAGAGAGAGAGAGAGAGAGAGAGAGAGAGAGAGAGAGAGAGAGAGAGAGAGAGAGAGAGAGAGAGAGAGAGAGAGAGAGAGAGAGAGAGAGAGAGAGAGAGAGAGAGAGAGAAGAGGAGCGTACACGCGCGCAACAAAAGATGAAATCGTATGAAAAAAAACTTTGCAGTCAGTAGATTCATGGGGTTTCGGGATAGGTTCAAACAATATTACCAACCCCGGAATTAAATACAAAAAAAAATGCAGTCATCCCTCAAACTAAAGTAAAGATCTATGCGTGCGGCGCTGACAACTTGGAAGGGATGGTACTTATGATGCTCCGTGGGAAGGGGGGAGGAGTGAGGGAGGGGAAGAGAGTTGGGGGAGGGGGTTGAGGGCGAGGGGGAACGAGGGTCTTGCTCGCTCCTTCACTCAGTCGGAGTGAGAGCTGGTACTGGAGTGTGGTGTGTGTGAGCTTTGGAGGAGGATAGGGAGGGGGGAGAGACCAGCACTGAGGGCAAGAAGGGATGAGGGGGAAATGTTGGGGTGAGGAGGGGGAGAGTGGTGGTGAAGATTGAGCTACAGCAGTGAGTAGATGTTTTAAGAAGCTTTGAAGTTGTGGCAAATTGTGTTGAGTGGTGGTGGAGCAGGCATGACCTGCGGGCTCTCATACACTTACCCGTTCGCCTTTGCCCTGGTCTGTGCTGGCGGCCACGTGGAGAGAGCCGGGGGATCGAGGGAAAGAAAGAGAGGGAGGGAGAGAAAAAAGAGTGGGAGGGCGGGGAGGAGACAGGAGGGGAGGGCGGGAGGAAGGGAGCGAGAAGAAGGGTTGGAGGGAGGGAGGGAGAGAGGGAGCCAGGGAGGTAGGAAGCGAGAGCGAGAGGGTGGGAAGGAGATGAAGGGGCGACGGGAGGGGGGCAGGGTGCGAGAGAGGGAGTGAAAGAGAGAGAGCGTGGGTGGGAAGAAGGAAAGCGGGAAGAAAAGTGTCCCAAAACAGGATATATATCGTAAAATTAGAGCCGATTTGCCACGGCAAAGGAGCATCAGTGGTGTGATAAACAAAGCAGTGGTGGAATGTAAGTGCGAGCATCCACGTGTAAGTGAGGAGAGGAGGGGAAAGAAGGAGGGAGAGCGGCAGGGGAGAGGGGAGGGAGGGAGGGAGGGCGGGGCGAGGGGAGCTGAGCGAGCGCGGGAGAGGAGAGGAGAGAGAGCGGAGGAGGAGGAGAGAGAGGGAAGCTAGGACCTGGTGCCTGGTCAGCGAGGTGTACCAGCGCCGCCAGTTAGTTGACAGGAGCGGGGAACAGAGGCAGGACATACATGCACCCGCTTCCTAGCTTCCCCGGCCCGTGACTTTGTGCGAGTTCCTTTTTCTTCCACTTGGTTGTGTTGGTTGGAGTAGAAAATGTAACGTCTCCAAGTGTTTGACAGATAATGGAAGACGAGGGCACTCCTTTCTGGTGACGACATGCAGACAACACCGCCAGTGCATGGCTCCGCTGGACTCTAATTGCTGAGAGGAAATATTGCACAGCGAACTTTATGTGAATTTTAACGCGAGATAAGGAGAAAAATACAGTGTTTTCATCTCTGTGCGAATATGGCACGCAGAACCACACATATGAACGTGCAGTCGATAAGCGGAAGAGAGTTCCAACTTATATGCATTTTTTGAAATAGCGAGAAAGACTGTTGTGCCGAACTCATATTCATGAGGACACCACTTGAGTAGAAGCAGGTCTGAGCACCACGCTCACATATATGTCTTGCGGTGACATGGCAACCCACTGCTTCTGACTTCAACCTACAGTTCTCAAGAGTATTATGAATAACACACCCGAGATTGACTCTGATGTCTCGGGACATCGGTGCCTACGTGCTCGCATGATATTTCTTGATGTTTTGCATAAAGCTAGATCGAGTCTTGCTTTATCTCGTCAGGGTATTTTATGTCTGTGAATACGTAATATTTGTCATTTGGAATTATAGGACGATCCATATTTTCCCCCAAAAAAGTAAAGAGTTTCAGATGATTCAAGTCGTATTACTGAGCGGAATGATACCTTCATTTGAATTTATATATGCAAAGAGTTAACATTTCATTCGAATTCTGAACCGGAATTTTGCAAAAC
>NW_028234406.1:27010148-27025148 GCF_977035675.1 Penaeus japonicus | reverse complement strand
GTTAGGTAAAAATAATACTCAACGGCTGTAGCGAAGGCTGATGGAAATGTCTGGGAACTATGAGAGAGAGAAGAGAGAAAGAAAGAAAGAAAGAGTGATGAAGGTGTGATCGAGACGGCATTGTTTAGGGCCATATTCCAAGAGGAAGTGCTCGCGTTATAAGTACAGGAAATATGTTTGAAAGGGAGAAATAGCGGGTGTTCGGGAGGCTTAAATGCAAGAGCGTTGTGAAGAGGGAAAGAATGAATGGTCGGGGAAGAGGAAGAAAGAGAGACAGACAGACAGACGGACAGCCAGACAGAGAAAATGAAAATATATAGGAAAGGGGAAAAATACTCAACAGACTTTCGAAAAGTAAAGCAAAATCGGAAAAGGGATAAATAAGAGAAGCAAGGGAGTGAAACAGAGAGAGAGAGAGAGAGAGAGAGCGAGAGAGAGAGAGAGAGAGAGAGAGAGAGAGAGAGAGAGAGAGAGAGAGAGAGAGAGCGAGAGAGAGAGAGAGAGAGAGAGAGAGAGAGAGAGAGAGAGAGAGAGAGAGAGAGAGAGAGAGAGAGAGAGAGAGAGAGAGAGAGAGAGAGAGGTAAAGAGAGTGAGGGGGAAAGATAGAGCGCACATGGCCAACAGGCTCAGAGTGATGGGGAAAGACAAGGAGGGGGAAAGGGTGACAACGAAACAAAAGAGGATAGGTAAAAGTGTGACAAGAATGGGTATGAGGCTAGTAAAGAGCTTTTGCAAAAGGGACAATGGGAGGGATCTTCATTGCAGACGAGAGAGCAAAAAATCAAGTCAATACCGAAGGATGCGACGCCTCATATTTGCAAACAAAACATCTCGTCTGGATAAGCAATCTAGGATAGTAAAGGATTGAGTCTCTCTTATCCTCGATGCGAATGAGTCCTATTAGCATGCGCCAAGCACACGCAGACAAATATTTGACATTTCGCGTTCAGATTTCCTCCTACACCTCTTCAATATTTTGCTCATGAAGCAGATAAGTTCGTGTCCTCCCAATTCTAAGTCTTTCATGATCATAATTCCCCGACCCCTCGTGTCAGGAGTTCATGGGAACCTAAAGTTATCCTGAAAAAAGTTCGAGTGATTATGCAAATTACCCGTCAGCAAAACAGGAAAATGTATACAGACGATTCAAGGATCTGAATACATTCTGTCCGAGTTAGGCTGATAGCTTTTAAGCACGTTTTTTTTTTTCTTTTTTTTTTTGAGAGAGAGAAAAATAAATGTACATGTTTATATTTCAAAAAGGCGCAGTTTCATATTACTCCAGTATCATATAGGAATATATATACATCCATGATTAAGTATACGGAAAAAAATCATATAGCAAGGCTGGTCTATAATTAATTAATCCAATACACGATACTGTGATATTATCAGCACGTTCACAGATGACGAGGAACGGCCACGTAAGTCAATGAATTGTGCATATCAAAACGTCATACATGTCCGCCATGACATCAAACGTTAGCGGAAATTAGGGGAAACAGTCAACGAAATACATCGACTGTTTATGACATTTAATCTGCACGATAATTCTCATGACGCTCTGTAAATGTGTCATCCAGTGACGGCATGTCTAACCACCCCCTCCTCCTCATCCCCCCCCCCCTTTTTCCCTTCCCCCCCCGCTATTCCTCACCGACCTATCCTCTCTTGGCATATACCGTAATATGTGTGTGTGCGGAATGCGTTCGGGTGACAGCTTGTGCGCGCGCGCGTGTGCATGTATATGTGTGTGTGTGTGTGTGTGTGTGTGTGTGTGTGTGTGTGTGTGTGTGTGTGTGTGTGTGTGTGTGTGTGTGTGTGTGTGTGTGTGTGTGTGTGTGTGTGTGTGTGTGTGTTTCTGTGCCCGCGCTCATCTGTGCGTGCTTATAGATATGCATGCTGAACGAACGCGTGTCTTTCTATCACCTCAGCTTTAACGATCACGCATCCAAACAATCACAGGCTAAAATCTATTTTGATATAAGTTGCTTCCGCCGACTCCCAACGAAACTAACGCCGCTCGATCCACTATCAAAAGTACACCATAGATCAACCATTTAAGGGGAGAGCGAGGGGAAAAAATGAATAGAAATATCCGCAGACTGGTGCATAACACGTTTCATGGACCATCACAGTTAATTGCCGGAAACCTGTTTGACCTATTGACGTGGGCAGTGGAGCAGGGCGGGTGGGAGCGGAGGTGGAGGATAAGCAGAAAGGGGGAGGGGCACGGAGGAAAGATAGGAGGGGATGGAGAGAGGGAGAAAGGGAAGAGAAGGGGGAAAGCCGAAGAGAGAGGGAGGGAGGGATAGCCAGAGGAGGAGAGAGTCAAGGCGGGAAGGAAAGAGGGAGAGAGGGAGGGAGTGGAGCGAAGTGGAGGGAATGCGAGCGGCAGAGAGATCACTGTCAGGATGGCAATGCCTCGGGTGATCCCTTGTTTCTAGCCCTCCGCCACTGATGGATGGATGGTTTTGCTGACGTGAATTAGTCGCTGCCTCGGGAGTGGTCGGTCAGGGACGCGGGTACTGGTGTCTCATTGCCGCCGTCCCCCCCCTCCTCCATCAACCCCTCAACCCCCCATGCCCTTCACTTTCCCCACTCCCCAGTCTCCACCGCCAGCCTTTTTTCTTCCTCCTCTTTCCCTTCCTACCTCTCTTCTTCCACTATCTCCTCTTCTTCCTCCTCTTCTTCCTCCACTTCTTCCTCTTCTTCCTCCACTTCTTCCTCCTCTTCTTCCTCCTCCTCTTCCTGCCCCACCTCCTCTTCCTATTCTTCTTTCTCCCTCGATCTCTCCTGTGCTTCTTTGGCTCAGCGGATATTGGTTCATCTCGGCATTGTATGACTTCTTTTTTGTGTTTATCCCTTTTTATCAAGCGTTGTTTTGAGTGAGAACATGTATTGAAAATGGTGTTTGAGCGTTCAATACTTTTTTTCGAAGGAAGGCAACCAGACAGAGGAACTGCAATATCAAGTTGGGGATAAGATAAGATGTGAAAAAAGGGGAGTCATATCAAACCAGCTCTTTTTCCGTCTACGAAAAAATACCCTCCCCCCCATTCGAACTTCCCCATTCCCTAGCCCACTCCCTCTGCTCCATTCCCCTCCCTTCCCCTCTATTCCTTACCCCACTCACTCTGCTCCATCTCCCTCCCCACACTCCCTCTGCTCCATCCCCCTACCTCCCCTCCCCTCCCCACTCCTCATCGTAACACAGACACCACAATTTTCCTGAAGGAGAGTCAAGTAAGATCCCAGACGCTACATTAACCCGTAAATAGTAACCTTCAGACAGTCTACCAGTGTCTGGCCTACCTTATGTGACTTGCTTCGCATTTCGGAACAGCGTCGTGTATTTCCTGGTTGTTTTTAGGTTACCATCACGACGAGACGCAACGTTCCGGCAACAATGCAGGACCTCTGAATACCCACCGAGCATTTGCCATTATCTCACGAGGAAAATTACAGGTTTACAGGTTACAGGACTTTTAAAAGAACAATGCAGCAGATCTCGGGAGTTCTTGGAAATGGCCATGATACGTCCTGTTCTTGATTTTTTTATTATTCATTTATCTATCTATCTATCTATCTATCTATCTATCTATCTTTGTGTATATATATATATATATATATATATATATATATATTTATCTATCAATCTATCTATCTATATATATGTACCTACTTATCTATCGATACATCTATCTATCTTTATTTTTTTCTTCGTAGATGACAGAGACGATTAACCAGATTCGTTTTATGGTTGTTGTGATTTCATTTTGAAAAACAAAAAAATCTTTCTCATTGCGATGAACCTATTGCTTTCGAATTTCCTCTCACGAGGTGGGATACACGCACGAAAAAATATTAATATAGACCACTCTGATAGTAACGCATAACATATTTACCATTCATTATCGCGATGCATCCACTAACCCTTCTGGCAATGCGTTAATCCCCATACAATATATATCATTAAGCATAGCCTCTTTTCTTGTATGCGCATCTTCTGTCACCCTTTATTGGCATATCTTCATTCTTCTCTACAATCACCCCTTTTATTAATAGCCTTTCCTTCACCATTCATCATAGTCTGTGTCTCTCCTCCCTTCCCTGGCCATCGCTCGGCCCTCGCGCAACAAGACATGCCGTTGGTCTCATCCCATTGGCTCTCTTCGCAATGTTTAATTCCAGGAACATCGGTCAATCACACGATCAAAGGGCGGCATTCCATGAGCTCATCTATCTGTCTGTCTGTCTGTATATCGATCGATTGATCTGTTTATCTGTCTGTGTGTCTATCTATGTATCTTCTTCTCTTACTATCTTCCTCTCTCTCATCTCTCTCAGACTCTCTCTCTCTCTCTCTCTCTCTCTCTCTCTCTCTCTCTCTCTCTCTCTCTCTCTCTCTCTCTCTCTCTCTTCTCTCTCTCTCCTTCTCTCTCTCTCTCTCTCTCCTCTCTCTCTCTCTCTCTCTCTCTCTCTCTCTCTCTCTCTCTCTCTCTCTCTCTCTCTCTCTCTCTCTCTCTCTCTCTCTCTCTCTCTCTCTCTCTCTCTCTCTCTCTCTCTCTCTCTCTCTCTCTCTCTCTCTCTCTCTCTCTCTCTTTCTCTCTCTCTCCTTCCCTCTCTCTCTTCCTCACCCTCTTCCTCCCTCCCTTCCTCCCTCCCTTCCTCCCTCCCTCCCTCCCTCCCTCCCTCCCTCCCTCCTTCCTCCCTCCCTCCCTCCCTCCCTCCCTTCCTCCCTCCCTTCCTTCCTCCCTTCCTTCCTCCCTCCCTCCCTTCCTCCCTCCTTCCCTTCCTTCCTTCCTCCATCCCTCTCGCCTCGCCATCTCCTCCCTCACAACCACCAGGACCGTCCACAGCTTTAAGCCCCCAACCACACGCCACCACAGCATCCTCCCTTTAACGCGAACACACTCCTGTCGTGCGAACCATCACAGCCGCGAGATAAAATCAGAGTCGGCGTACTACCACAGCCACGTCACAGCACCGACTGGGATGTTGGAACGCGTCTGCGAATGTGACGAGCTAAATGTATTAGTCTTCTAACCCGTTTTTTATTTTTTTTATTCAATATTTTTCTCTCGTTTTTGTTTCGGAGAATAGAAATCTCGTTGCCAGTTAGTCGCTTTGTCTGTCAGATTTACGGATGGGTTCTAGGTCTGGTTTGGTTGCGTCAGACATTTGTAAAGGGGGGAGAGTGTTCTTCTTGTTGGTCTTCGGCGTTGTCAAGCTTCTTTCGCGTGTCGATCCATTGTCCCTTTCGCCGAGTGAGGGAGATAACCCCACAAGTTCTTTTCTCTGACCTTGCCGGATACGATCGTCCGCGAATCTTCCAGAAGCTGTTGGACACAATGGAGCTTGCTAATTGAGAGTCTTGAGAGCTGTTTTCTCCTCATCTTCTTCCGATTCCTCTTATTATTATTTTTCTTCCTCCTTATCCTGACTCCTCGGGTCTTCCCCCTCTTCTCATCCTTCCTATCCTCCTCCTTCTCCTCCTCCTCTTCCTCCTCCTCCTGCCTCCGCTTCTGAGGGCAGGACTTCTCCTTAACTTTGGTCCCTAAGGTTCCAAGTCTAGTTTTCCTTAGACACCATCGCGGTCTCTGACACTTATCCGTCTCTCGTTTCCTCTCTTGTCTTTCTTGGTATTTCTGCAGTTCTGTGTGTCGTATCTTTTCTGTTTTTCGTGTTCTTTTCAGTTTTCATCTACATTTGTTTTTAGCATTTTATGGAGGCTCGCCTCTCTCTTCATCTTTTCTCTACATATTTATTTGATTTCCTTCACACTTCTTTTGTCCTTGTTTTATTCCCTCTCTTTTCTCTCTCGATGTAAGTTTCACACTTCCCCTTCCCTACCTCTGGTCCCCTCTACCCTCTCCATACCTCTATCCCTGAACCCCTCCACCCTTCCATCTCTAATACTCCACCCATCCACACCTCTGCCCTTGTATCCCTCCACCTCTCCCTATCCCTCCACATCTCCTTCATTACACTCTTCCACCCTTTCTAACCACTTCCTCATCCATCAATCCACTTACTCCACCCTTTTCCTTTTGCCCTTCCACCTCTCCATCTCCCTACCCCTCTCTACCCCTCCACCTCCTTCTATCCTTCCACCCTCCCATCCCTCCACCCCTCTACCTCTCCATTCCCCTTAATCCTTTACCCCCTTCCATCCCCTTTCCATCCCTCCACCGCTCTCTGCTGACTATCTTCTCCATTCCTCCACCCGCACGCGCTCCACCCCTCCACTCTGACCTCGCGCGACAGCCACCTGCAACTTCGTTACCAATACTGCTTCTACCACCTAACTTCTATACCAATTCCAACTTTTCATACCAAACTTCACCACCAATATCTCACTTCTCTTCCCTGCATTTCCGTCCCTTCGTTCTCTCCCCCTTATCCCTTTCTCCGTTTCTCCCTCTTCCCCCAGAACCTCCCCTTCATACACCCCTTCCCTTCCCCCTACCCCTCTCACACCTTATCTCCCCCTCCTTCCCTCTCTCCTCGACATCTTCCACTCCCTTTTCTTAACATACCCCTTCCCTTACCCCTCTCCTCCTCCCCCCCCCCTCTCCTCCATTTCCCCACCGTCACCACGAGCTGCTAATTCGCTTTAGGGCAAGATACGACCTGGACTTCGTAAGTTGTTGACCGACGCGAATACTTAGAAACTGTTAGGCTAGCGGTGGTGTAGCGGTGGTGGTGGCGGTGGTAAGCGGTGTTGCTGGTGGTGGCGTAGCTGTAGCGGGGGTAAGTGGTGTTGGCAGTGTTAGCAAAAGCTTTGAATGTGGACATGGCGGTAGCGGTAACGGCGTCGCACTCTTGAGAGACCCGAGTTTGTTTTTGTTTTTCTCGGCCCTTTAAACCTAGCTTTTCCGCTCCTCTGAGGGAGAGTAGTTTCACATGTTTACGCCGCAGAAAAAAAGATAATAAACAAACAATGCGATAATGAAGACGCAAGGACGAGAAAGATGCCCTGTGTAGTGTGTTTGTCCTTCCGCTAATGACGTGACACAACGAGGCTGTGTTGTTACGCTTTGCCTTTTTCTTCTTTTTTTCTCTCTTGGCGTTGGAGGCTCTCTGCACTTCAGCATTTTCACGAGGGTCTTTCACTCTCACTTCTTTCTTTCTTCGCCATGAGCAGCATCTTTAGAGGAGTCCGAAAACCTCCTCCTTATCGACCACTTAGAAACGGGTGAGTAAGGGAGATAGGATGAAAGGAAACGAGGAGATGAGGGCGAAGAAGTGCGGAGGAAAAAGGTGGATAACGAAGGGTGAAGATGAAAAAAAAATGCGACCGAGGAAGAGTGTGAGATGACGAAGAAGAAGAAAAAGAAGTAGTAGTAGAAGAAGGAGACGATAAGATCTGAGACATTAGCGAAATGAAGAAAAGCACGTAGAAGGGTTAGGGCAAGAGCCACAGTGAAAGAGAGAATGATGGGCGAAAGGCAGGAGATGCAGTAATAAAAGGGAGACGAAAGTTGGGCAGCCGTACAAGACAGACGAGGACGCGAGAAGTAGCCGTAAAAGTGTACTACAGAATCGTAGTTTGAAGCGGTTTGTAGAGTTACAACGTATTTCATTTTTCCCCTTATTTTTTCGCTGGTGATATCCTAACTCTGAAAGGGTACAACTTTACAAGAAGTAGTAAATTAAGAGAGAATAAAGAGAGAAAGTTAAAGTTTTGGTGTACATGAGAGGGGAGATATAAAGGATTACTGATAAATGTAAAAGGATCAAATATCATATATTATGCTGGGAATTTCTCTAGTGTCCTTAACATGCGACATTAAAGGGTGCTGGGAGAGTTACTTGAAAAGCATGGAGAAGGGGAGGAGGGAGCAGAGCGAGAGAGAAAATGAGAGAGAGAGAGGGGGGGAGGGGAGGGGGTAAGATTGTCAGAGAAACTGATGGTGGTGGGGAGAGAGAATTCAATAAAAGAAGCAACTGTTTTAAAAATATGTTGGGAGGGAAAGCACTTCAGTGGAGAAAGATGAGCGGGAGAGAGAGAAAGAGAGAGAGAGAAAGAGAGAGAGAGAGAGAGAGAGAGAGAGAGAGAGAGAGAGAGAGAGAGAGAGAGAGAGAGAGAGAGAGAGAGAGAGAGCGAGAGAGAGAGAAAGAATGAAACAAAATCCGAGAGCGCCACGTGTGAGGTCTGAGAATAAAGTTGGAGTGGTGATGAGAGACGAAGAGGCGACAAGAAGGAGGATGAAAGTGTGGAGGATATTCCAGGATAAAGAAAGGATACGCGCGAGCGCCCGAGAGAGGAACGCGTGCATAAGCAAAGCGTTTAAGGCGGCGCCGGAGGCCATAAGAGGAGGGGGATTACGAGCGGCGCCGTCATCGTTGCCACAACGCCACCAGTGCCATCGCTGCTGCCACCGCCGCCGACACCACCGCAACGCTACCACCCACACAACCATCACCACCATCCCCGCCACCATCCCCACCACCGTCGCCACCAACGCTAATCGCCCGGGACCGTAAAGACGAGGCGGGGACGACGGCCACCGATGGCCTTGGGGGGAGGGGGAGGGGGGAGGGGATCGACGTCGATATCGGCAGCGATGGAGAGGCAATTATTCCGAGCGGACGAGGGCAGTTACGGCCGTGGCGAAAGTGACAGGACGCTCACCCCGGCGGCCGCGGCGTCAGGAGGGGCGGCCATGAACACGAAGACGGCTAACTCGAGGACGCTGGAAATGGAAGGAGATGGATTTCGGTGGGGAACTGGAGAGGGAAAGAGAGAGGGAGAGTGGGGAAGAGGGAGAAGGAGAGATAGAGAGAGGGAGAAGAAAGAGAGACAGAGGGAGAAGGAGAAAGAGAGGGAGGAAGAATAGATGGATAGATAGATAGTGAAAAAGAGAGATAGAGAGAGAGAGAAAGATAGAAAGAGAAAAAGACAAAGATATATATATATATATATATATATATATATATATATATATATATATATAGAGAGAGAGAGAGAGAGAGAGAGAGATAGAGAGAGAGAGAAAGATAGAAAGAGAGAGAGAGAGAGAGAAAGGATGAAAGCGAGAGAGAGCGGACGATTGAAAAATAAGAGAGACCGCCACGGGGGGGAAAAGAACCCGGACATACAACCTAGACTTACAATATTAGACTTACCAAAAACTGAACATTCAGAACCCAGATTTACAACCTAAACTTATAGTAACCAGACTTACAAAAGCCAGACTTACAACCTAGACTTACAAAACCAGACTAGAAGCTAGAAGGACAACGACGAAGCAGATAGCGCTGAAGAGACGTCGGAGATCATAGCAATGACGCGGCTCAGAAAGGCTTAGACTGACGACCACAAAACACCAGACGCGGCGGCCCACAAATCCAAGGCCGCGACGCGAACCTGGCTGACGATGGATTAACAGATGGAAAACTAACAGAGGGAAAGGGAGTGAGAGAGAGAGAGAGGAGAGAGGGAAGAGGGGAGAGTTGGAGAGAGGGAGAAAATGGGGGAGGGTGGGGCGACAAAGAGAAAGAGAGGGAGGATGGGAGAGAAGGTAGAGAGAGAGAGAGAGGGAGAGAGAGAGAGAGAGAGAGAGAGAGAGAGAGAGAGAGAGAGAGAGAGAGAGAGAGAGAGAGAGAGAGAGAGAAAGAGAGAGAGAAAGAGAGAAAGAGAGAAAGAGAGAGAGAAAGAGAGAGAAAGAGAAAGAGAAAGAGAAAGAAAGAGAGAGAGAGAGAGAGAGAGAGTGAGAGTGAGAGTGAGAGTGAGAGTGAGAGTGAGAGTGAGAGTGAGAGTGAGAGTGAGAGTGAGAGTGAGAGTGAGAGTGAGAGTGAGAGTGAGAGAGAAAGAGAGAAAGAGAGAAAGAGAGAAAGAGAGAAAGAGAGAGAGAGAGAGAGAGAGAGAGAGAGAGAGAGAGAAGGGGAGGAGCGGAGAGCACAGAAGGGTGAGGACGAGAGTGAGGGGAGGAAAGAGATTCCCCTCAAATCTTCGTAAGACAACACCACGAGAGACGGATGCTGGGAGATGCTCATCTCATCTCCATACGATCATTAGCGGTGCGGAGGGCGAGCATCCGCGACAAGCCCGTAACAAACTGGCCAAAAAGAGGGGGAGGCGGGGGTAGGGGGAAGGGATGAAGGGCCAGGAAGAGAAGGGGGAAAGAGAGGAAGGGCCAGGAATGGAAGAGGGGGATGATGGGCGGGGAAGGGAAGAGGGAGAAAGGGGTCGTCCCTATACTGCTATCGGAACATCGCCAAGAGGTGAGGCAGGCGTGCTTATGGCGTGATTTGCCATCATAACGTTGGCGGTTCGTGATTATGGGCCTTCTCTCTCTCTCTCTCTCTCTCTCTCTCTCTCTCTCTCTCTCTCTCTCTCTCTCTCTCTCTCTCTCTCTCTCTCTCTCTCTCTCTCTCTCTCTCTCTCTCTCTCTCTCTCCTTTATATATATATATATAATATATATATATATATATACATATATATATATACATATATATACACGCATATATATATATGTATATATGTATATGTATACACACACACACACACACACACACACACACACACACACACACACACACACACACACACACACACACACACACACACACACACACACACACACACACACACACACACACACACACACACGCACGCACACACTTAAACACACTTCTGTAGGCCACGTAATATTGTATGCTTCACAACTGTTCAGAACTGTACTAATTCCCTCCTGGAATGTAATTACCAAAGTAATCACAACCGCGAACGTAAGACGCAAATTAATCAACACTTGTACCCCCCCCCCTCCGTCGCTCCCCAGAGTTCAGCATCCTAAAGACCCCTACAGCATCTTACATACAGCCTGCATGATGCTTAGCAGAGCCGCTGCTTCTCCGTCCTCCAAGCCTTTCAGAGATGCAGCCTCCCACGGGCCCATCTATCGTACACCGTCACTCCGCATCGCCATTACTCAATGGATCATTAGTGGGACTATTAGGCAGCAATTAGATGTTCCACTTACTAATGACCGTGAGACACGGCTTGATTGCCCCTGGCCCGCGGGAGAGAAGGCATCGACGCCGGAAATGTTTGCATGGCGAGGGGGTGCTGCTACTCCAGACGTCGACTCCCCGCCCTTCCCTTCGCTTATCGACCTTCAGCCTGTCAGTACTCCAAATCTATTGATTCTCAGCGGGTGTCGAATACTCGAAACTATCATATCTTTTTTTTTTCTTTGCGGGGGGAGGGGGTGGGGAGGAAACGTGTCGATTCTCCGTCTGTTTTCTGACATGTCGACACCGTTGGTCGGCGCTTATTGATCTCGAGTCTGTTTTCCCTCAGTCGGCTATCGCCCATCGACATGTAGGCCATAAAGCTGTCGAATGTTCCTTTGTCGCCGTTTAGCATATCTTCTCTCCTTTGTCAACTTCCGCCTGCCTGGTCATATCGTGCCGAGAGCTTATCGTTCACTCGCGCTAAATAAGCAGAGACATTTTTCTCTTTTCATTCATATAGATACAAATCATTTATCATCATAAACTCCGGGTACGTTGCTATCAACAAGCTTATTACACTCTGTAGTTGAAATGCGTGCCTTTGTATCAAGTAATATTATGGATTAACTTTGAAATATTGCACCTTTCTTCTCGCAATCCGTCGACAAGACCTCGCCACCTGTAGCCTCTTGCGCTAATCGGGAACCTGCTAACGCTAATTATTGTCATAAGTCGTCGAACGTGTTTGGAGCAGTTGGAAATACCAGGGAAACTGACCTTCAAGTACTTTTATCATAAAGGGCAAAATCCAATGCACCTTTTCCTCTTCTAGTCTCCCCCCTTCCCCTCTCCCCTCTCCCCTCTCCCCTGTCCCCTCTCCCCCTTCAGCTACCTTCCTTTCCATCGGTATTTACGGCCGGGATAAGATGCCTCTACGTGAAATACGACTTTGAATTACCTTTCTCTCCGACACAAAAGGCACATGGTGAAGGTCCTTCGTCTCCCCTCTCCCCCATTCCTACCCTCCCTCTCTTTTTCCCTCTTTCTTACCCTCTCTCTCTCTCTCTCTCTCTCTCTCTCTCTCTCTCTCTCTCTCTCTCTCTCTCTCTCTCTCTCTCTCTCTCTCTCTCTCTCTCTCTCTCTCCCTCTCCCCCTCCCTCCTCTCCCTCTCCCTCTCCCTCTCCCTCTCCCTCTCCCTCTCCCTCTCCCTCTCCCTCTCCTTCTCCTTCTCTCTCCTATTCCATCCTCTCTCCCTCCCCTCCCCTCCTACCCTTCTCTCCCTCCCTTCCCCCTTCCCCTTCCGCTCCCCTGACCCCCTCTCTACCCCATATTTCTCGCCTCTCCCCATAAGATATTTACCAGAAATCACTTAGCCTCGTGGTCGGAACAGAGAGTGAGTTCCGCTCGTTCCGTGGCTAAGGCGCTGGAAAATGGAAGCAGCGGAAGAAAAGACAGCGACTGACTTCAGTGCTGATAGGCTTACCTTCAGGGAGAGAGGCCCTTGAAATGAGGGTCTGAAAGAAAGGTGAATCAGGGTAGAATGGAGAGAGGGGGTAGGGGTATAGGGACGAAAGAGAGAAAAGAGGAGGAAGGAAGGGGAGAGGGAGGAAAGAGATTGAAAGAATGAGAGCGAGAGAAGAAGCGAGAGAGAGAGAGAGAGAGAGAGAGAGAGAGAGAGAGAGAGAGAGAGAGAGAGAGAGAGAGAGAGAGAGAGAGAGAGAGAGAGAGAGAGAGAGAGAGAGAGAAAGGAAGAGACAGAGATAAAGAGTGAGAGAAAGAGACGACGAAAGAGAGAGAAAGGAAGATACAGAGACAAAGATAGAGAGAAAGGGACGACGAAAAAGAGAGAAAAGGAAGAGACAAAGTGAAAGGAAGAGACAAAAACAAAGAGTGAGAGAAAGAGACAGAGACAAAGAGTGAGAGAAAGAGACGACGAAAGAGAGAGACAGAGAGCTAGTAAAACAGCGAGAAAGAGAGAGTGATAGAGAAAGAGAGGGAGCGAGAGCCAGGCTTATGAACCCGAAGGCGAAGCAACGGGCAAAAGTCCAGGCGTGACGTAGTGCCAATTAGAGCCATCAAGCGCTCGCAGATGGACTGGAAACAAAGCCCACGACCTACCAATATTTCCCGAAACGCGATCATTTACAACGTCATTCTCTGCGAATTAAAGAGATTTCGTCTTTTTTTAAGTCGTACTTGTTTCCTCTGTTGCCCCCCTCCCTCCCTCTCTCTCTCTCTCTCTCTCTCTCTCTCTCTCTCTCTCTCTCTCTCTCTCTCTCTCTCTCTCTCTCTCTCTCTCTCTCTCTCTCTCTCTCTCTCTCTCTCTCTCTCTCTCTCTCTCTCTCTCTCTCCTTTTTATATCGGAGAGTTACAAATGGTAAATCACAGCATCCCAGCGCTACGAGAGACCGATAGCAAAAGAGAGCACAGATGATATTAGATCCCCTTTTTAAGTAGCCCCAAATCTTCTTTCTTAACGGGGGTCATTTGGGGTCGTAGCCATCACGCAGGGTTCAAATCTGTTTCAGGTGAGGTCGTAACTTTCGTGCCCCGGGGCTCAATTTCCCGGGGAACTGCGTGTGTCGAAATGTGTGTGGGTGTGTGGGTGCGGATGAGTGTGTCTGTGTGGGTGGTGGGTGTGAGTCTTTCTATTTTTCCTTCCTGCGTGTTAATTAATGCATGCACATAAAACGGGCTTTAGCGTGAGTTGTAAGCATGTACGTATGTTTATGCATGTATGACTCTTTCTTGACTCGAGCGGTTGCAGGTGCTGCGAGCCCCTTTCTTGGCCGTGTCACACAACCTGCCATACTTGATCTTTAATTAACGAGACTCAACGTTCCCTGTTACTGGCCATGGAAGCGGAGAGAAACAACTGACAGTGGAAATTGCTTGTGGTGGAAGGAGGACTGATGTTATTGTTGTTGCTGTTTTTTTATCTGTCTCCTCTTTACGAAATGTTAAATGGGAAAGAACTTGCCTATGCTTTTGTTTAATCATGTTAAAACTTTTTTTTTTAAAAGTTAGTTGTAAGAGAAAGCTCCTCCTTCTCCTCAGCTATAATGAGTTTACTTGGAGTCAGAGTTGGGTACACGAGGTATAGAATTTCTCACCTTCGTCCAGAAGATTGGATGGAACACATCATATGATTGCATGTGTTTGTTCATGTCACACGTGTATTCTGCGCTCCAACATCTGATTGTCTGTCACTCACATTATGATTGGTTGTTTGTTGAACATTCTCTGCATTTTTGTTTCGGACGAATTGTCTGTTTTTAATCTGGAATCACGAATATTTAATTATACATAATGTTTAATTGTTGATCGTCGTTATACGGAATGGTTTCCTTTCTCTCTCTCTCTCTCTCTCTCTCTCTCTCTCTCTCTCTCTCTCTCTCTCTCTCTCTCTCTCTCTCTCTCTCTCTCTCTCTCTCCCTCTCTCTCTCTCTCTCCTCCTCTCTCTCCCTCTCTCCCTCTCTCCCTCTCTCCCTCTCTCCCTCTCCCCTCTCTCCCTCTCTCCCTCCCTCCCTCCCTCCCTTCCTCCCTCCCTCTCCCTCCCATCCTCCCTCCCTCCCTCCCTCCCTCCCTCCCTCCCTCCCTCTTCCTCTTCCTCTCCCTCTCCCTCTTCCTCTCCCTCTTCCTCTTCCTCTCCCTCTCCTCTCTCCCTCTCTCCTGTCTGTTTCTACGACTTGTGTGTGTAATTAAAGACAGCCACAAAGAAACAAGGTCCCTCGGCGGCCTCTTGGTTATTTCTGGTTCTGATTAACCAGAATATCGGGAAATTATTTGACAGCCAGCAAGGCGCAGAGGCAGCCGCGTCCCACCCGCCGAGTAATTTCCGCCTGGCAAACGAGTACCTGTTTTATCAGCATTGTTGCCCGTATTGTAAATAAGTAATTAAACAATCGATCCGACTGGTACTTTTTTGATTCGTCTTTCGATGCATGAGTGAGTGAGTTTATATTAGGAGTCCCTGTGCGTTTGCGTGGGTCGTTTTTTTGTGTTGTTGTGTGTGTGTGTGTGTGTGTGT
>NW_028234406.1:27002648-27005148 GCF_977035675.1 Penaeus japonicus | reverse complement strand
GCCCGCGAAAGCACTCACGTTCTGATCAGTAAATAAAGGCTGTTGTACCCCGGATGTCATAGAAAAAATACAGACCCATCTCTCGCAAATTTAGCAAGAAATGTACTTTCAAAATTGTAGGTTCTAACGTTGGCATCCCCTGGATCAAAGTAATGTGGGAATTTTAGACTCTTAAGCTCAACTTCAGAGGAACTTAAGCGCGAAACGGCGTTAGTGTACTTTGATAAAAAAAAAAAAAAAGTGTTGTTCAATGAACTCCGGAACAGAACACTGACATTCCTCCATTAACGGTATCAGCTGAGTGCACTTGGGGTTGTCATATGGAACCTCGGTGTACGCGGTAGAGGCAGAAGAGCCTTGCCCTGTGGGTACTGATGCCCAGCTGTAGAGGTGATCTACGTGAGGACAGCCGAGCTATACTTGGTGGGGCAGGAGCCTGGTTGGCCCCGCCCACCCTCTGCCACCCATGCTCGTGTCCGGCCAGTACCACGTCTACTTCAGCGTTCTGCAGTCCAACTGTGGCAGTGAGGCAGGACAGTACGTACCCCATAACTCCTTCTTCAGGCAGGACCCTCATTCTCCACCACCTGCCCTCGCTCAACTCACCACTCTTTCATTTTGGGGCAACGTCGTGCTTCAGGACTATATTCTTTCTCCCTTCTTTTCCGATGTAGCACCATTCTCCCCTCTCGCCATGGTGATATATCGCTAAAGAAAAGGCAATGTTTATATTCCGCGACCACCTTGCCTGGAGTACCACAAAGCATACTGCATGACGTAATGGGTTTTAAGAGGGAGCAGCGAGTGGCCGCGAGAGTTTTCCTCCCGCCGTGATGATGAGCCTGTGATCTAAGGTGGCTTCTAGCTCAAAAAGTAAGGCGAGATTATCGACTTTAGAGGCAGGCCCTAAAGCGGTTCCCCGGGTAAGTGGTGGAGGATCCTGGGGTGTCCTGTCTGACAGCTGCACGGAATGGCTGCCTCATACTCATCCGCAGCCATGGGTGACTCCTTCAGTATCTGGATGACGACGGCGATGGTGGCAAAATTATTAACTAGAGTAGTTCCGATACTAACATCTTCAACTTCTATATTTATATTATTTTTTTACGATTCTGTTTGCCCCTTTATTTCGAGCATGCGTAGGCCATTCGTTGAAGAGAGGACTGATTTCCATTTGGGTACGACGTAACAACTTTAGAAATCTTTCCCCCTTTTTTCCCCTCTTAAAAAAGACTAAAGACTCGTTGGCTGACTTTCTGATTAGACATCATTACCTACGAGTTATAAGTCTTCTCATTAAATTCTTTCTAAACTTCGTCTACTACACACACAAAATATGCGAGTTTTCCCAGTATTTCGCATGACCAGATGCAGGTAAGGAATCTATCAAAAGAACATCGATTTTTGACTACGAGGAATGAAAAGGAATCAGCTTATTGTAACCAGTCAAACCCAAACGGAAATTTGAGCCGAGTGATTTGAATATAAACGTAAACTTCCTTTATTGACTTTTTTGTACCCTTATTGTCCTATTAGCTCTTATAGTTAAATAAGGGAGGACAAGCTTTACCTAGAACCAGATTTTGAACAGACTGCTTTCCCTTATCCCCCCCCACCGCAAAAAAGATCGCTTCAAGCAATTAGACTAGAATGCTGTTAAGTGATAGAGCAAAGATATAGTATCTAAGGCTTTAATCTAATTCTTGCCGTTAACTTCTGCGAGGACATTGAAGTTAAAAGGATAATAATCATTGCTAAATAAAGAGATATCAGACTAACTTTCAGACAAGGAGTGAAATTTGATTACGTGATTGGAGTTTGAGCACACTTTAGTTCCAATAAACTCTTCCCCTCCCCCCCCATTGGGCTAAGGGGAGGGAGTTAAGCCTGCCAATCACACGGCCTTGGTTTCTCAGGTAAGCTGTTTTACTCTACGCTAAAGATGTGCTCAGTCCAAAATAGATTCGACAAAAATTACACAAAGTACAGAATTTTCATTATTTTTAACCAGTGGACCAAATTAGCCGTTTATATACAAGGAAATCGAGTGCAAAGATCCCAATGTGGACGTGGAGGATGAAGTTAGAGGCATAACAGCCAATCAGAAGAAGGATAATTTATCATCCGTGGCGCTGATTGGAGGTGCATCCTTCCGGACATGTTCGGATTCCAAGGAAGTGAAACGCGAATCATATGTCCGTAGAGTTTAATGGATCTCACGTGCCAAGATTATTCTTACCTTGTATTTGATTTATCATTTCTTGTCCCCCCCCCAATGTTTCCCCTCGCTTTTTCTTTTGTTTCATTTACTCCTTTTGAATTTCTATTTTCTGCATCCCATCTCGCATAGTGGCTGGCGGAAGACAGATATACTGGTGTTAAATCGGAGTTCAAAGCAATCACGGTGACAGCCAAGTTACCTCTGTCGCCTGTCAGTCATATAATGCACGTTCCTCTTGGATTCTTACTCTCGTACTTTGTAATCAATGTATTTAAGCTT
>NW_028234406.1:26967648-26975148 GCF_977035675.1 Penaeus japonicus | reverse complement strand
GCATTTAGTATATGAACCGCAAACATTCAACAACGTGTATAAAGCTTCTCGATTCATTATAGCAGATTTGAATCCGATTAATTTTGCGGTTCCCAATCGGTGTAAATCCCATTGCCTATTTGGAGTTCATTTAAATCGGGATTTCAGCTGCAGATTTCGGGTTCTAGAAACTAGTAAATTCCTGTATATTGTGCCAATATTAGGAACGTGATTGTCGTAGGGGAGTGATCAGATATATCACGCAAACAATGTGGGGCCAATCTCTGATCTGCATAACAAGCAGTATGATCAAAATGAAATCATACTTGCAATTGTCAAAGCAAGATTTCATTTAAATCTGTCTCTCTTGACAACTGAAGGAAATCACTGATTCTATAATCTGCCATTGCCAGTCATAGAAATTAATCCCTCCCATATATGACGTCGAGTATCCTTTAAATAAGTGGGAAATTACCGAGATGAATTGACAAGCTACTATCAAGAAAAGTGATACAATCTATATAAAAAAAATATCACCCCTTATTGGCATGTCAGTTGTAACTATACAATTTACAATATGAAAATTATAACATTCACAGTATGCCTGTTATTCGTCGGTGATGCTTACAGGTTGTATTAGATATGAATGACCGAGTAGAAAAACCAAGAAGCGTTCCTTGTATGAATTTCCTAATCATCTATCATTCTAGGGACTTGAGTATTCTTTCCAGACTCCCGCGCCGATCACCGAATGTGTCACATCAAATGCTTTCTCTTTCTTTTCCACTTCTTCATTTTCCTTCCTTTCTTCTTCTTCCTCCTCCTCTTTTTATGATAAAAAGGTGCTTGGCCGTCTTAAATTAGCAATGTCACTCTCTTCCAGGTCGGTAAAAATGTTATCTACCCAAACCTGGGCCAGTTCGTGGAGGGTCAGAGCTCTCGGCGGGAGATCTCTTACTACCAGTGGGTGACGTTCTTCCTCCTGATCGAGGCGCTCGTGATCTACCTTCCGCGGCAGATCTGGCACCAGCTGACCCACAGCCAGTGCCTCCCCTTCGACTTCACGAACCTCCGGCGTCGAGAAGACTGGGAAGATAAAAAGAACTTCCTGGTGTGGCATATGAAACAGACGCGAGGGAACCACGAGTATTGGCTCTGGCAATACCTCCTCACGGAACTCTTAGCGATCGCGCTCCTCGCTTCCTTCTTTATTCTAACCGACGTGTTTCTGGGTGGTGACTTCTACAATTATGGCCTGGATTGGTTCAACTTCATGCACAATGCCACCAACACGACCATTTCTCCCATGACGGCTCGGTTCCCACGACTGACAGTGTGCAAGCTTCAGTACCACAGCCGCGGAGGCACCATCAACAGCTACTATCCCCTCTGCCTCCTCCCTATCAACTGCTTTAACGATAAAATCTTCCTGTTCCTCTACTTCTGGTACTGCATGTTATTCGGGCTGTCTCTACTGCGAGGGCTGTACATGCTAGTGCTGCTTACCTGCAAACCAGCCCGTCGTCTACGACTGAAGTTCAGCGCTAAATTGGTGCCCGAAGATACTTTGGATCGGTTCATCAACGCACACAACCTCAGTGATTGGTTCGTGCTGTGCAACCTGGCGCCCACCATGGACCCCGTGCTAATCGCTGAGCTTGTGACCCAGCTTGTGTACGAGGTGCAAGGGGGAGAAAGTTCCGATTCCAAACCGTCCCGCCTTGGTAAGCAAGAGAAATCGCTACAGTCTGTAAATTACATATGAGATTCAGCGCCGCGCGCTTCCCCACACTCGCTCACACACTGCCTTCCCAATGGCCATCCCAATTACGGATGCCGCGCACACCTGCTCCCGTATGGCCAGTATCATAATCGCTACACGCCCCAATACGGGCACGGCAATGGCTACTCCAACGGCCACTGCGAGGCGCTGTAAGTGTGGTTGGCTCCTGCCTGGCCTCTGTGAGGTCTTCCACCCCTCAGACCTGGGCCATGGCGGAGCACAGGGCTCGGCCCAGCCCCCTCTGCCATGTCGACACTCGGGGCTGCAGAACCGCACGCAGGGGAAGGCGCCGCGCGACTCTCATACCACCACACCACTACCTGGGGCCCGCCGCCCACCACGCACGGGGTGAACCTTCGGCCGAGACACTGTGGGGATGGTGGGCCGCGCAGCTCCACCGTAGAATCAGGAAAAGCGACAGTAACAGCAGCAGAGCAGAACAAGAGCGTGGCCGAGCCCTACGCTTTGCCATGGGACCTGCCGGCATGATGCAGGCCAGTGGGCGCTCCCTCGCCAGGGCGCCCAGAGCAACACTCCAGGCCCGTGCAACACCCGCACTCTGCGTTTCCAACAGGGGGCCTGTCACAGTGATAAATATCATCATTGAAATTATAATCTGTTTGTTATGTTACTGGCATGAGTCTACAGGAAGATTCCGCAGAGGTCTTGTCACTGCTGCAGAAGCCACGATTTGCTATCGGTCGGCGGCTCTTGTTAAGTCGAGTTTTTTCATATAGTGAATCTAATCTTTAAAAGACTGTTGTGTGTATTTTATATGCTCGTAGAAATTTTGTTTTGCTTACTTATCTAAGCTGTGTAGCTGACTGGTGATACTGCAAGAAAAAAATGTTTTCTGTATATTGAAAATTAAGTCAGTATTTCAAGTATTCTTCAGTATTAAGGATGAAAGAATATATACCAAAAGAAATAAATATATATATAAATATATATAAGTTTTGCTATTCATTTCGCGTGTGGTCTCTCATAGTGCTTCTCATTTATGAACTCAAAAACAGAAACACAGTGGATTTATGCTACGTCATGGTTGTTGACATGCCACACGTATAGTTGTACAGGCAACAGTGTGCACCGTGATGACCTGACACTTGGCAAACCTGTGAAGCACCGGCCAACCACCAACGAGCCTCTGGGTCCACAGCCACTCCCCCTGAACACATGAACAATCATCATTTCGCCAAAGTCCCATAATATGACAGAGGTTATATTCATAGATCCAAAAACCATGAATATGGACAGACAGTGAGGAGAAAAAAAAACTAAATGTGATCACGAAAGGGCTAAAAGAATAAGTATGTCTACGTGGATTTCGACCCAGAGCGTTGTGAGGCCTAACACAGGGGTTACCCCTACCACTGCGGGCTTCCTGCTTTCCAGGGGTGGTTCTTGAGGATGATCAGACACCCCAGCCATAATAGCGTGTGACTCTGCCAAGTATCTCACAGCACTAGGCATATTGGGTATCATGGATGGACCTGTGCAATTATAGATTTAAACATAAGTTGACGTACCCGTGGAGGTTCCGAGTAGTGTTTTAGAGTCCCCATGCTAATTTCTAGGACATCGACATAATGGCCGTTCTCTCCTTGTTAAACACTGCATGGAGGCCGGGGTGGCTCCGGAGGGCACCACGGTCACTGAGATCGACCAGCTGGTTCCCTCCCCCCTCCACCCCTGCCCCCAGACTTACCATCTTACCAGCCTATGTTGTAGCCAGAAGTTATGTTTACTCGTCGGACGGGGCGTCAGACAGGTAACTTAAGTGTTTAGAGTTGTATAAAGCTGGTTGTTTTCTCTGATACTTTATAGAGACTGAAGACTTTTCTATTGTTTTGTTGTGATGTGCATATTTTATATGTACTAATGTCTTTTTTCGAGATAGGTGAAATCGAATTTTACTAGATCATATTTATGTTGTCTGTTCAATATAATGTTTATATATCCTTACAGCAGAATGTTATTAGTTATAGCTTCTTAATGGAATGCGCATTACTTCTCCATTATCAAGGAAAGTTACAGTAGGGAGTTGCTTGATACACACTTGCTTAGTTAACCTGTAGCTACTCACAGTTTAGAGCTCTCAGTACCATACCTGTCTCCCTCTCTCTCCTCCTAATTATTATTCCTTGTCTCTTTTACTCTTTCCCCTTTTGATCAACCTACAATGTGTCCCACAAACAGATGTAAACTGCATCTACTGTAGGCAGGGTCAGGAGGCCCTAAACTTGCCCCCTTGTTGTATATGTAGAATGGGACCTTTTGTATACAAGCTGCTAAAAGGCAATGGATTATCAGAAACTGGTGCCACTATTGTTAATAGTTCATCATTGTACACATAAATAACCCCGATATATTAACAATCCATCACCAATCTTAACAATTTAACAATGCAATCCTATTCTTTTAATTTTGGTTTGAGATGGTTTAATTGATTTTCAGGTCCAGTCCTCATTTCGTAGGGTATGCTTTTTCCGGTATATTCCTTTTGCATCATATTAAGACACCTAACCCAATCAGCTATTTCGGATCTGTCAGTAAGGAAAAACTTGTATAGATGCTCTTCCTAACATTATGATCTGCTATTTAATTGGTTGTTTTCCTAACTTCTAAAAAAGGAAATGCTTATATCTCATTTTGAACTGTTACAAAGATTCAGAGCTCATCCAGAATAACTCTGAATTTCATATCCAGTCATCTACATACTTTAGGAAAATGTGGCACCAAATTCTTGACCTATCCATAATAATCCTTGAACCAGTAGAGCTTCACAGTCAACCCTGCTGGGGGGGCGGTCAGCTGCCACAACCCTGGCAGTGAATTCCAATAGATGAGGAAGGGGCAGTAACTACAACTCGCATTAAAGGCTGAGTTAAACAGCTCCTAGTTCTGAGTATTGTAAAGTGATTAACAAGCGTGATGCTTACAGATTCACTTGATGATGAGAATCGGCTGTATGGCACAGTTTTTTTAAGGAAGGAAGCTAATGCTAACAAAATGAAATTGTCAGTTTTGTTAGTGAAGCTGCAATTAAAGAATGTCAGTCAACTTTGCTGGGAGGGGTTTGCAGAATTAAGTGATTTCATTTTTAACTTTGCTAGAGTAGGCAGCTGCCGCTACAAACCTTACAGTCAACCTTGCAATGGGAGTTAGCAAGTGCTAAAACCCTATCTGCCCGGAGCATTACTCTTGGTTAGCAGTCATAGTTCCAAGCATTTGGTTCTTCAATAAAGTTGATTTTGATATTACAAATTGAAGTATTTTACACACACATATATAAAGCACACTAAAATATTTTTCCATTGATAAAGCATAATGTAACAAGAGGCACTTGTTTCTGGTCATGTTATGGTGTGAACATGGGCCACAGCGGCCTCCACTAGAAACAAGCCAAACAGCGACAAAAATGAAATCCTGTTGTCTTACACATAATCATCAGTCACTTACTCGTTGGTTGTGTAAACTCAATTTACCTGTGGGAAATTATTTTTAAAATAATATATGACATAGTTTTGATACAAAGAAGACTGATGAATCTTAAACTTTATTGAAGTGCTAGACAATGTAATGGGTCATGATTGGTAACCATTTAAGCATTTTAGATTAAGTTAATTGTGTCAGTAAAGGGGGGTAATTTGAGGAGCAAGATTGACTGCTAGGTAACGAGGCACAAGAGGGTTGACAGTGAAGGTAATGTAGAGGTATAATACCCTGAAACAGTTATTTGTTTGTAATTACTATGTATGAAGCCTAGGAAAAATCATTTTAATGTAACCAGGGTTAGAGCTCATTTCAGAGATGAAGAGGAAAATTATAATAAAAAAAAAGAACTTTTGGCTTGTGTAACATACTTATAAAACGGTGGACTGTACATCACAAGATAAAATAAAGATCCTACGGTTGTTTCCTGCGGTGGCTCTCCTGAACCGAATCTCCACCTGACCTGAGCAAGGAAGGCGCTGTGTGGTCAGCTGGTGACCCGGACATGGCGAATAGCCACGACCAGAGACCACCTTCATTATACAGCCACTTGGGATTTTAAATGAAAACTGTACTCTAAGTATGAACTGTTAGATATTGTAATGACTTGTTATAACTTTTGTGATCACACAGTAGAGGGTACTCTTTATAGTAACCAGCTCTATTTACAATTGCTAGTCTTCGGTATATCCTGTTTTTTTTTATTCTTTTTTTTTAGGTTCAGTAGACAGAGACGTTGTTTTATATAATATAAACTTGGGTGATCTTGTGTGTAATTACTCTTGCTAAATGTTATTGTGCACTTCAGTTTATGATGAAATGTGTTGTATAGAATTGGTGTCCATATCCCTAACAAGATACCATCCTTGGTATCATTGCTTTACCAGTTGGTCTTAGGTGGTGAATTATCGAGAAACTGCATTTTTTTCTTTAATAAGCATACTTTAACTACATTTAAGTTTCCCCATGTAAAAAAATGCAATTCAGATTTTATGGGTATATATGATGTAGATAGTAAAAAAAAAATTCCCCTTGATGTATAAGTGCTGACAGAATCCCATGATAATTGAACCTACATATATAGAATTCTTTGTAAAATTCAGTGCAATAATATTTTAAGACAAAGACATTATATGGATTCCAAAAGACCACTCAAAATACATGTTTATATGCATTAGTTGTGTAGGGTTTCCTTCTGTATTAGTAAAAACTCGATCTGTAAGAAATAAATCTATATGGGCATAAGCAATCAGTTAACAGTTTGTAGATATAATATTGTTTCAATTGATATTATTAAGAATTAATAATCTCTAATGCAAATGAAACTTTTAAAGCTAGGATATCTAAATTATGCCCATCTCTGAATGAGATTAGTGGTGTCGATTGTTTCATACCATTTAATTACATTAAAAAAAATTATTAATTATCAGTCCTTATTTCACTCACAAAACATAGCTTGCATTGATACAATTTCCAGATACCAAATGAACACACACACTAACAAAAATAAAGGGGGGTTATCTTGTCCCAATTACCTTTGACTTTTTATCATTCTGAACTTTATCAATCTTCCACGTTCTGATAGCTCTCACTCATTCCAGTAAATTAGGTGCTACACTTGCATTCCGGGATCAGTTTGTATTTCATGTTGGCACCACTGTACGTCTCTGTCTGTTGTTCCAAAAAATTGCCCCATTTTAGTCAGTTATAAGAGGACGAAGCACCGAATGTAACTTTGCATTTCTAGAGGCAATAAGGAAATATAGTTAATATACTGTAAAGTTCTCGTGTTGCAAATTTATTAAATAAAACTGAGAAACTGCTGTAATGTTTGTTATTAAACCTTTTCTTAAATACTGTATCAATTCCATAATAGACTGTGAAGATATGAAAATGCAAGGCTTAAGTATCATTCAAGCTGATTAGACCTTCCTGCTACTTATACTTTAACATAATAGATCATATCCCTTTTCAATTTGGTATAATTAGATTTTATCTTAATCAGTATATATTGAAATGAAATAATGTTAAATAGCCTTTTCTTGCCTTTGAAAGCAACTGCCAGTAAGACCGAATGTGCAATGAATGGTAAATTAATGTTGACATATAAATATTAATTATTACAAAGTAACTTCATTGTAAAGTATTAAAAAATCATTATTAAAAGAAATTACTGCATATGTTGAACTCCAGAAGAAATGCAGGATCTTGATTGGCTTTTCTGGGACAGGCAACATCTTCAG
>NW_028234406.1:26960148-26962648 GCF_977035675.1 Penaeus japonicus | reverse complement strand
CAGTACTTTAGCATGCTTTTGTTCAAAGACGAACTCTTGGGAGGATTTCAAAATGCTTTGTAAATGCTAATGAACTCATTTTGTGGGTTTTAGTCTACTGCATCTGAAAGAATGTTAGCATCCAGCAAATAAGGTTAATATCATGCATGCACAATAGCCTCTACTACTTATAAATCCTTCTAATACCTTGTACAACTTTGTTTCAAGTTCTCCTTCAGAGTCCTGCTGCTGAGTGGTCAAACAATAATTTGTTACACGACCATCAAGAAGGTCCCCACTGCGTAGTCTTGTGACAGACTTGCGTCTCGGCAAATTTGGTTGTAGAACTGTTCCAAGCGGTACCTCCTGTTGCCATACCAACCACCACGCAAACCAATATTAACAAGGATATCTTATCTTGTGCTTTCTACAGCTATGCATCTTTACCATCTATGTTAACTTGTGAAGTAGCTATTCCTTAAATATTTATCAATCAATTTAAAAAATGATCACTATTGAAATTATAAAAATCTGTCACAAAATAGCAAACAAATCAGATCTGAATTTCCTTTCCATCTCTATCTCAATCCCTTTGCAAGCACAGTAGAAAAATACAGTATTCTGTATCCTTCCTTTTCCAGATTGAATTTATTCACAAATTCTGTATAATTAAACTATAGTCAGAAAAAAAACAAAAAAATTATGAAAACGCAATCAAGATAAGTATACCTGTCCTGGACGATGATCTAGCCACATATCCGAGCCTTGAGACCGGGAACGCCTATGTCTTTGGTTTGAAACTGCAGGGCCCTAAACCACAAAACTTTGATTAGCTTCCATATTTGTTTCTCAATTATAGATAGCAACATGATTAAACCAATTCAGTGATATTGTAGTCGATTCTGTATTCCATTCCCCCCCCCTCCATCTTTGAAAATGTTGATGCCTTCCTGTATCAAATATCTTGAGAATGATCTTTATTAAGAACTGCATTGGTAACATCAATCCAGATACTCACTCTAAGGTCAGGAGTCAAAAATGCCTGACTGATATTGAGTTTTGGGTCTGATGTGGACCCCTTGATACTACTATGGGGACCTTGACGTGACTGGTGTAAGTCTGAATCCGAAGTCGAAGGCACTCGGATATTTTTGGGAGTCTGGTTGTCGTCCAAGAATATCTCTTGCAGTGCTCGGACTTGACTGTGGTACATTTTTGACTGAAAATAATAAGGATACATCATTAGTATATCAATTACAGAGCATACATTGTCTAATTTTATAATGACACATTCATTAAGATGAAAATCAATCAATCAAATAAATGAAACATCAAAAGCTTTTTATAAAACCTGATAATTTATATCACACATAAATTAGCCCATACTAAAGCTTCAGAACAAAGGACTCAATGAAAAACTAATGAACATAATGCCAAACTTACCTTCTGTTCACATAGTTTTGTTTGCATGTCATTCTTCAACTTTTCCTTTTCAATCTCTAGCTTGCTCTTTAAACGTGCCTTCATCCTCTGCTTCTCTAAATGTCCGTGGGACTTGGCGAGGTCTCTTTCTTCTCGCTACAACAGAACACAGTCAAAATTATCCCCAAGCTATCACTTTGGATTCTACGATACACAATTCATCTAAATCCCATCTAGCAGTATATTTCAAAACATAATATACACCCAAAGCTTCTACTATTCTGTCTTTGTTTTCTTTTCATATCTTAATTACTTCTATTGTCATTTTTTCAGTCAAAAGACTTGATCTTCTCTGAATTGGATTATAATAGTGCATAGCACCTTTTAACCCATTGCGTACGGGTGTCATGACATACATGACGTAGGAGCTTTGGCCTGACGACGGGCGTCATGACGTACATGACGTTCGGGGATTTTGGAATACTATGCTATTTTATTGTGCTATGAAAAAGGAATGAGTGATGATGGCTACTGCAGTCATAATTACTATAATTACCGTAATATCGTGCTAGCTTAACATCCAAAACCTAGATGGCACCACTTTTTCCTAGCACCAGCAGGAGAGAGAGCCTTGAATGGCACCCATCCACGGTCTATAGCAAGCACTGTCTCTATAGAGCGATGGCACACACTAAGTTGATGAACCCTTGCTCTAAAGTACCGCCGATGAAGGATGTGCAGGCAGAACGAGATGAGGAAGGTGATTCAATCCATACCCAAGGTCTAAAATGTGCTCCTGTGCCAATATGGATGCCTTTCACTATGGCACTCACAGTCACAAGCACAGGTTTCATTCCTCTTCCCTACCTCTTTTTGTTATCTTTATTGTAGGGGGTTATTCATTCATGACAGTACAAAAATACGAAAAAATAAAGATGCCTTTTGTCCTCCCATAAAACAGCAATAATTCTATCACATTGAGTATAAAGAAAATAATGAGCTAATATGGATAATATACTACAATTTTAGTTAACTGCAGCACTGATAGAGCCTGTCATATGGCACATATAAGTCTCTAAACTCAACAAAACGCACAAAA
>NW_028234406.1:26947648-26950148 GCF_977035675.1 Penaeus japonicus | reverse complement strand
CTGATTGTAAAAATGGAATGTGACCGAGAAGATTCACAGTTTAGACGTGTATAGGCAATTTTGCGTCTTCTCTGACCTTTGTATAAAACCTGCAATCAGAAATTTGCAAATTATATGTTAATCCTCAACTCCAACCTGCACTTTTATCTTACTCCTGTTTATTAATAGTCAGTATTACCATGAATTTATGCAATTATTATTAATCTCAATATTTGGGAGTTGTACTATCATAAAACTGAAGATGTGAGAGCTAACTTCTTTGCATTTCTCTCTTTATTTGACCTCTTAATAAACCTCAAATTCATAACCTCACTGAAACAACCCCTATGATATCAAATAAAACCTCACAACCCTAGAATATGAAACTTACAGACAGTTGTTTAGCATGAAGCATCTCACATATCACATCGACCTATGTTCTACAACTCACCTCCAGTGCATCGTCTGGATTCTTCACTTCAACCTCAGTGCAACCATGAACATACATGTTGTGTTGGGCATCTTCACGCAAGATTTTGGTCTGCAGTCGCCTATGCATGAGAATAGTTAATAGTTAACCAAAATAATAAAAGAACTGAACATAAAATTACAAAAGGTGAAATTAATATTCACTCAAATCAACATTTCTACTTCAACTTATAGTTGTAAAAATCGTGAAATATATACATTATGTTTAAAAATAGAAAATATCAAACAAATTAAGATTTTATATATATATATATATATATATATATATATATATATATATATACACACATATATCTATCTTCCACTCACCCCGAAGGCCCTGCATCAGATAGGTCTTCCAGGAGGTCATAGATATAGTTGTTATAGATCTCAATGTAAGCAACAAAGATTGAGAACACATTATCTTCATCAATACATTCAATTCTTGATGTATCTGGGATGCGCTGAGAGCTGTCTTGAGAGCCACTTGTGTCTCGTCTAAAAAAAGAAGAAAGCAATATCAAAGGTTATAATTCTATATTAGAAAATAAATAGCATTAAATTATCTTAAAAGAGAAACACTTCAAATTCCTTTCTAAAGAGCATTTATCTTGAACAATCTGTACATGAGAAAAGAAAAATAATGTAGATATTTTGGAAAATCATGATACAAAAGACAATTATAGGGAAAGGGTGAAGAATCAATAAATAACATCATACACTTAAATGAAAATACTATCAAAATACAGAATAAGTTAAAGTCACGACCATAGCTGAAGACATATGGAACTGTAAAAACACAAAGCAACATTAATTAGCCCCTTAAGGACACATTGTCTTACAATCTGACAACAAAATGCACTAAACATTCACTTGTATGTACTCTAATTCAATCCATACAAGCAAGTAGGTTTTTGATGTTTTTCAATCCCCAGTTCCAATCTACTTAATAATACTTAGAAAACAGTACAATCGTTTTCTGGCTTGCTGTGGAACATTAGTATAGTTTTGTGGATGTCATCACCTGAGCATGAATACATTTAGTACACATGTCCTTTGGGGTTAAATGATACGTGGCAAACTTAATATAATGGAAGAAAGAATAGCAAAAAAATATGATGATAATGCAAAGTACAAAAAAATAAAGAGCAAATCAGAAGGAACAATTTTTCCAAAGAACTAAAGAAAATAAAGAGTACAAAGAGACTCAGTCTTGGAGTTTACACTGCACTGGACAAGTTGTTAAATGAAAATATTAGCTATGAATAGATGGGAAGAATATGTTGATAATATGATGATAACAGAAGAGACACTGGCATAGAAATAAGCAATTCCAGTATCATGGTGCTAAAGTTGCAAAAGAAATATATAGCATAGGTTTTATTCAAAGTGAATTTATTTCAACTCTAAAAAGCATAGAATTGCAAAGACTTTTATCAGTACAATGAACTTGATCTCTCACATATCAAAAAGGGCACTACATATAATAAACTATACACAATTAGGATTCATAAAAACTCTCAGAACAGATGAAATATTCTTATTAAAAACATCCATAGAAAGAACATATAAAAAAAGAAAATAATTGGTAGATTCTTTATTGATTACACCCAAGGCATTTGATAGTTAATCAAAAATAGTACTTTGCAAGAAATTGGCATTCCTAGTAACAGAATTCAATTCAAGTGAAATCTTTACTGGAATTAACCTATAATACCAAAATTTATTGATTTAGAAAGTAAAAAGATCAGAATTCAAAGGAGAAATAAACCAAGGATACATAATTTTTCCTATTTTCTTCAGTATCCATTGTGAATGGCTGATTTCAGAGGCTCTTCAAGGGATACAGTTTAACAACAATTACCTATTGGAAGTTATGCTGGGGATACCATCTTCACCTACTCCATGAAAGTCCAAAAATTCAGTGTATGATATCAAAACTATGTAGTATATGTAAAGACTCAAAGAAAAGAAAGCTAAAATTATGATTAAGAAAAAAGCAAGAAAATAATACATTTAGAGCAGAAAATAAAGGGCTTAATATGTTATATCT
>NW_028234406.1:26860148-26865148 GCF_977035675.1 Penaeus japonicus | reverse complement strand
CATTGTTTTTTCTTCTTTTTTTTTCTCTTGGTATTGTTTGTGGTTGGCGGTTCTTGGTAGGATGGGTTGGCGTTAGAAGGATTCTTTGAATGTCGGCTGTGTGAGGATCAATGGAAATGAGTGAGGGATGAGTGAGTGGGTGAGAGAGAGAGAGAGAGAGAGAGAGAGAGAGGGGGTGGAGAGAGAGAGAGAGAGAGAAGGAGAGAGAGAGAGGGGGGGGAGAGAGAGAGAGAGAGAGAGGGAGAGAGAGAGAAAAAAAAAAAAAAAAAAAAAAAAAAAAAAGGGGGGGGGGGGGGAAAAAAAGAAGAAAAAAAAAAAAAAAAAAAAAAAGAAGAAAAAAAGAAAAGGAAAAAATACAAAGAAAAATCTAAAAAAGAACAAAAAAAAAAAAAACAAAAAAAAAACCAAAAAACAACCAACCACACCCCTTCCCCCAGGGGCCCCCACCCATTACCCAAAAAAAATTAAACGCCCCCAAAAAAACACACACAAAAAAAACACAACACACACACACACAAAACCCCCACACACACATTCACGCACACCACACACACAAAAACCACGAAACCACACACACACATTCACGCACACGCACACACACACACATTTCACGCACACGCACACACACACACAAAACCAAAAACACAACCCCCAAAAAAAACCCCACACACCACAAACAACAAAAACCACAACCATTAAGCAACACAAAAAAAAACCAAAAAATTTTCCCAAAGAAAAAAAAAAAAAAAAAAAAAAAAAAAAAAAAAAAAAAAAAAAGAAAAAAAAAAAAAAGAAAAAAAAAAAAAAGAGAAAAAAAAAAAAAAAAAAAAAAAAAAAAAAAAAAAAAAAAAAAAAAAAAAAAAAAAAAAAAAAAAAAAAAAAAAAAAAAAAAAAAAAAAAAAAAAAAAAAAAAAAAAAAACCCCCCCCCCCCCCCCCCCCCCCCCCCCCCCCCCCCCCCCCCCCCCCCCCCCCCCCCCCCCCCCCCCCCCCCCCCCCCCCCCCCCCCCCCCCCCCCCCCCCCCCCCCCCCCCCCCCCCCCCCCCCCCCCCCCCCCCCCCCCCCCCCCCCCCCCCCCCCCCCCCCCCCCCCCCCCCCCCCCCCCCCCCCCCCCCCCCCAACACACACGCACACACACACACAAAACCAACAACAAACGGGAACGTCCTCGCGGTAAGATCAAATCCCCACAGCATCCTTTGCGTGACAAACAAATGCATTTTTTAATAACCACAAATTCTCATTAATGTCGTAACATCAATAAAAAACCAGTAGAGCAGATATTCAGGACAAAGAATCAGAAAGAAACCACCTGATTAATGCGGTTTTGAGGGGGGTTTGGGGGAGTGTAATTGGGAGAGAGGAGGTGATAGTGAAGTTGAAAAGGATTGGGTGAGAGGGATGATGTTAAGTTGGGAGACAGAAGGGAGGGTGAAGGAGAAGAGCGTGGGAGGCGATAATAGCTATGAGGCTGGCAAGAGTGAAGGGGTGAGGGAGTTCAGGTAGATGAAAGGTGGATGTTCGTTGTGGTGATGAATTAAGCCGAACCTAGTGTTTAAGGGAGTATCGGAAATAAAGAGTTTTGAGGATGGTTAGGGGTTAGAGAGTATGTAGTGAATGAGGGAGGAGGTGGGGAAGGAGGGGAGAGGTGGGGAAGGAGAGATGAGGTAGGGAAATATAGGGAGAGTAAGGAAGGATGGAGGTGGTAGGGGTGGAGGAACAAGTGTGGGTTGGGGGGTGGGTGGTGGGGGGGGGAAGGATAGTAAGGAAGAAGAAAGTAGAGGTAGGAAAGGAGGGAGGCGGTGATGGGGGAGGTGGAAAAAGAAGGGAGGAAGTGGGTGGAGAGGAATGAAGGAAAGAAGATGTGAAGCAGGAAGGAGGGGGGAATATGGGAAGAGGTGGGGAAGGAGGGAGGGGAAGTAGAAGGGAGGAGGAGAGGAAGGGAAAGGAGGGATGGGTAAGGAGAAGGATGGATGGGGAGTGGTACGTTCTTATGAACAAACACATAGGTGGGTGGTGTTCTTGTTGTTGGTTTCTAATTTAACTGTTGCATTTTTTGTTCAATACTTATTCTATAAAAATGCCGATAACCTTTACATACTAAGAGGATTCGTCATCATTAGGTAACTTTTTTTAATGACATTTTCAAAATCATGTATAACATATGTAATAAACTAATCCTCCCTCAAAAGAAAAGAAACTACATTAAAAAAAATAAAATACAATTATGCCCATAGACAATAAACCCAATTAAATTCCAAAATCCTCAAATTAATTTTCTTAATTTATTTAAATTTAATATATCCCTCCTAACCACACCTCCTAAATTATCTCATTCCAGAAAATAATCCATTATATCAATCTGAAAAAAAATTGTAATAATAATTCACTTCATCCTCCACCTCACCACAACCATAATGCTATTTACCACTAACACACACCACACCAAAATAATGGGCAAATCAAAATTAGATTAATAAAATCACTAAAATTAAAGAAATTGGTACTGCCCAAACACGTAGATCAAGCGTTTCGGTTTGTATATGGGATCATTGGTCAGGCTAGAGTGATTTCGTGTAGGTTTGTTTCCGTGTGAGTGCGTTTGGTTTCTGTGCTTGTATGCATGTGTGTTTGTTTGTGTTTGAGAGGAGGTTTGTGGTATTTGCTTGTGTAGGTGTACTTTTGCCTGACTGTTTGTGCGTTTGTACGTATAGTACGTACGAAAGAACATACGTCCTTAAAAATAAAACAATAATCCGATCCTAACACAATTTAAACCTTCAGTTTTCAAAACGCTAATATCGTGGAAAAAAAACTACTTTTCATTACACTAATTCTTCTTCTACTTCCTAAAACGTGCACAAAACAACCCTACATCAGTATGCATGAGACGAGGCTCGTGCAACAAAAACAAGGCGCAACAGAGATAACCGTTGCTGGTCTTCTAACTCTCTATATCTCGGGTGATATTTTTATTTTTCGTTATCAAAGCGTCATTTACTTGGCGTTAGAAAAATGAAGAAGTAGGTGGATGGGCTGTCTTGACGTGAAGAATTAGATATAAAGGGATAGAGAGAGAGAGAGAGAGAGAGAGAGAGAGAGAGAGAGATGGATAGGATAAAAGACGAGGAGAGAGACAAGCAGAAGAGAGAGATGACCGAGTAGAGAGAGAGAGAGAGAGGAAGGAGAAAGAGAAGAGCAGAGATAAGTGAGAGAGGAGAGAGAGCGAGTAGAAGGTTATAGAAGGTAAGAGATGCAGGAGAATACTAAGGGGAAATAGAGAAAGAAAGAGGCAGATAAAGAGGACGATAAAGGGAGCAAACTATCGACAAAGGAAACGAAACACGAGAGGAAAGAAACACATATCGGCAGGACAGACTTCTGATATATTATCTCTGCATGAACTTGATTGCAAAGGATCTGGAGAAAAAAATCCTATTACTCACACACCGTCAAGTTTTTATGCTCCCGAACATCTGTCTGTTTGTCTGTCATCTTTCCCCTTTGGATAATTATGTAAACGAGATATAAATCGTGTATTTGGGAGGGAAAGAAAAATATTTATGAATCGACGATCAACACAGGATGTGCCTATGAATTTATATGATCGTTAGTGATTGTGGAATTTGAAGCATATCCTCGCCTACACCCACACAAGCACACGCTAACATATACATAGAACTCATACCCACACACATAGACATTACACACATCCAACCGCACATACACACATATCTATCCAAAGACACCAGGCAAACATACACATGTGGGCACGTAATTCCAAATCATACAACTAAATACATACACTGTATACACCTTTTCCAGGACTGGCGCGAGAAAACGAGGCTACACCTCAGTCACCTCACGCTCATGTCAAGCCGACCACTGCTGTTCTCATATAAGCCTCGCGAACGACCAGATCTACATTCACCTCACCTACATTTTCGTTATTATCCGGTAGAATGGCGCAAACCTGACCCCCTAATCCCCACATTATCCCAAGTGGTGTTCATAGTCCCTGACCCTCCCCACGATCCCCGTCTCCTCATCTTTACCACTGTCTTCCTCCGTCTCAATCTCGCCTCTATCTTCTTGTCTATTTTTTTCTTTTCTAAGAGTTCCAACGTATCAATTATCGGTGATTATTTCTTCGGGAATCGTTGACAGACGATTCGTTTTGGAAGCAATCCCATTTTTTTGGTCTCATCCGCAGAAGGGAAATCCCAAATTACATTTTCTTTTGGTTTCCCCTTTTTTCTGCCTGCTCGGATAACAAATATACATTACAACATTCAGGCGAACGCATTTCCAACGAAAAAAACAAACAAAAAAAACACACACACAGAAAAAAAAACATTTGACATGTCCCTTAATTCCCGTAAACGAAGCACAATCCTCAATTTCATTCCACCTTCAAATAAATCACAACTAAAATTATAATCCATATCAATGCCCGACCAGAAAACCTATCCTCGCCGCGTACTGTCTGCGCACGAATCACAAAGCATGAATACATGCATGAACAAACAAAACAACTACAACACACAAAAACTGATAACACTCAGTTCCAAAAGACAAAAACCACCCGCCGACACAAACACACACACCACACACTACGCACACAGACTACACCACACACACACACAACAAACAACCAAACATAATTCACCACACACTACAACACAACGCACAGACACACACACTCAACAACACACAGACATACAAAACAAACAAAGGGCAATATTCGAAATGTGACCTTTTCATTTTTACTCTTTTTTTTATTTCTTTCTTTCCTTTTTATACTATTCTTCATTCTCTTTATTTTCTTTTTTCTTATCTCCCCGTTGAGCTTAACCTTCCCAGTTTTTTTGTGCACTTATTGACGATCACAGCGGAGGAATAAAGAGGCCACAGAGAGAGATAGACCGTAAATGCCCGGAAGTGTTAATGAGGTAAGATGATGAATGAGAAGCATTCCTTGGAGTTGGGAGAAAACAAGAGA
>NW_028234406.1:26850148-26852648 GCF_977035675.1 Penaeus japonicus | reverse complement strand
TCCCTCTGGTCTCCTCCAGACGACCTTCCCGGCAGCGTCTCGCGAGGCCCGTCTGCCGTAATACCCCACTTTGGTCCCCCCCCCCCCGCCCTGGAAACGTCCGCCCACCCGCCCACCTACCCACCACGCCCACGGTAGAGGGCGAGAAGGAGATGGGGTGGTAAACGGGGGAGAGAGGATGGAGGAGGAAGGGAATTAGGGAAAGAAAGAGTAGAAGAGTGAGGGATGAGGAGGGGAGGTGGTAATGGAGGGAGGTGGAAGGGAGGAGAAGGATGGAGGCAGGAGGGAACGTAGAGCGGGGGGGGGGGGGGGGGGGGGGGGGAAAGAAGAGGAGGAGGGAGGCAAGAGGGAAGGGAGAGAGGAGAAAAAATGGGAGGGAATAATGGGAAAAGAAATGGCAAGGGTAAAGAGTATTAAAGAGAGGAAAGGAAAACAAAGGAGGGGGAGGGGATGGAATGAAAAGAACGGAGGAGGTGGAAAGGGGAGGGAGATGGAAGGAGGTGGAAGGGTATGGAAGAGGGGGTAGCAGGAGAATGAGGGAGAGGGAAGGGGGTGGAATGAGGGGGAAAGGGAGGAAAGGACGGGGAAAGAAAAGGAGGAAGGGGATAGGGGATAAGAAGGGGAGATGGTGGCAGGGGGAGGGAAAGAGGGGAGGGGATGGAGGCGGGAAGGGATGCGAGACTTGGCAAGGTCGTCCAGCCACTCCCCACCCTCCCTCCCTTTACCCACAAACCTCCCCCCTCACCCGCTGCAACAAGGACGGGGGGGGGGAGGAAGTGGGGGGAAAGGAATGTCTCTTCCCTCTCTCCCTTCCCTCCTCCTCCTCCCCCTCCCCTCCCCTCAATGGACGAGATCCCCGTTCCTCGTCAAATATCTGACTTAAGGGGAGTAAACCGCTGAGGATAATTTCAAGGACAGTTCCATGCGGCTGTCGGAGTGTGAGTAGACTTCGAGGCTGATCACTGGGACATCTATGAGGTCATGAGGTAACGGTGTTGGAACCACGGTAATGAGTGAGGTTTAGCACTGTTTTTTTTTTCTTTTTTTTGAACTGGCGTGAGAACGTAGTTAGTGGGCATATTTTTTTCTTTTCTTCGGGATCTTGGTTAACGGAGAATAACGATAACTTCCTTAGAATATATATATGTATATATTCTAAGGGAATATATCAATCAATCACACTTATATGTAAATGTGTGTATATATATATACATATATATATGATATATATATATATATATATATAAAAATAATATATATATAAATATATACATATATATATATATATATATATATATATATATATATAATATATAAATAGATATATATAACATATAAATAAAATAAAAAAATATTACATATAATTACAAATAAATATAATATTATATATATATATATTATATAATATATATATATAAATATATAATATATATAGTGAAGTTAATATAGATATATCATATATATAATATATATATATAATAATATTATATATCTACATAATATATATAACTATATATATATATATAATATAATATATATATATATATATATATATATATATATTTAAGACACACACAACACACACACACACAACAACACAACACACACACACACACACACACATCACACACACACCACACACATAAATAAATATAATATATATATATATATATAATAATATATATAAATAAATATTATAATTTTATATATATAACATATATATTTAATATATATATTATATATATATATAAAAAAATATGTATATATATTATAATAGTAATATATATGTATATAATATTTTTTTTTTTTCATACCAAATAATATACTATATACATAAAAAAATATATATACACATTATTCATAAATATTTTATAATATATATATATATATAAATATGTATAATATATATATATATATATATGTATAAATTATGTATATATATAATTATATATAATATATAATATATATACATACAATAGCACACTCTCCCACCCCCCCACCCACACCCAACACCCATCCCCCCCTGCACACAAACCCACACAAACACCCGACCACCCACTCACTCAAAACACACACACTCTAACACTCACAAAAACCACACACACACACACACACACACCTCATACCAACAGACACACACACACCACACACGACACAAAAACCACACACACACACATTCTCACACATACATACACACACTTACACACACACACACACACACACACACACACACACTCACACACACCTCACACTCACTCACATACAAACATCCCCCCCCCCCCACACCACTCCACACACTCACACACACTTACACTCTCACAAACTCTACACAACTCGACACTCTCAACACACACACAAACATAACACATCAGACACACTCACACACTCTCACCACTATCACAATCCGACACACTCAATATATCTCACCACAAACTCACACATCTAGATCCATCACACTACCACACACACAGTTCCATGACACACTAACACTGTACACTCT
>NW_028234406.1:26840148-26842648 GCF_977035675.1 Penaeus japonicus | reverse complement strand
TCTCTCTATCTCTCTATCTCTCTTTCTTTCTCTCTTTCTCTTTCTCTCTCTCTCTCTCTCTCTCTCTCTCTCTCTCTCTCTCTCTCTCTCTCTCTCGCTTTCTTTCTTCTTGATCCCTCTTTCTCCCCCTACTCTTTCTCTTGTCTCTCCTCTCTCTCTCTCTCTCTCTCTCTCTCTCTCTCTCTCTCTCTCTCTCTCTCTCTCTCTTTCTTTCTCCCCCCTCTCTTTCTCTTGCTCTCTCTCTCTCTCTCTCTCTCTCTCTCTCTCTCTCTCTCTCTCTCTCTCTCTCTCTCTCTCTCTCTCCCTCTCTCTCTCTCTCTCTCTCTCTCTCTCTCTCTCTCTCTCTCTCTCTCTCTCTCTCTCTCTCTCTCTCTTTCTCTTTCTCTCTCATTGTGAATCTCATATCTGTCCAGCCGCAGTGCATATGCTCAATCTATTTTCACTGCTTCTTTCTCGTCATATTTAACTCAGCATGGAAAAATGTCGCCGCCATATGGTCTTATTAAGCGTCATAGCCAAGAGAGTCTCCCTTACTCTCCCCTCCCCTTGCCCCCCCCCCACTTCTTTTCACCTTCCCCACCCCCACCCTCTACCCCTGCCTCTTCAAGTGACATGACTCGACAAGGAAGCAATTTGGTGCACGTTGCATGATCAACAAAGCAATGGAGGTTACTAAAGCACGTCAACAAAGGGATGTTCGTGATTAGAGAGGAAAAAAGGAAATAAGAAAAAAATCTAAAATTACAGAGAGAACATGAAATATGTATATACTGTATATGTATGTATACATATTTCATTTGTATATATGTATATATGTTTATATATATATGTATTTTTTTTATGTTAGAAAGAACAATAGAACATCAGAGAACATTTCACAACTCCATTGTTGTTCATTCATGTGTAGCGATAGAGAACAAATCACCTGTTTTGTAGATCGTGCGAAACGCGTGTAAATAGTATGTAATTAAGTTTATGTTTTAGGTTATTACTGTTATGAATGCACATTATCGCAAATTAGATAAGTAAATCGCTGTTTTTCGTTTCACCGGAAGATCTTGCGAGAAACAGCTTCGTTAATAACTATTTCTTGACATAATTCGAGAAGGCATAACGGTGTTCATATTGATGACAAGCCTTGCAGCAGCAATGACGGACACTAATACGATTCGCGAAACTGTTATTCATTCTACTCATGAGTGAATAAGACTCTCAAGAGAGAGGGAGAATGACAGACAAGGAGATATAGAGAAAGAAAGAAAGAGAGAGAGAGAGAGAGAGAGGGGGGGTTAGAGAGAGAGAAAGAGAGAGAGAGAGAGAGAGAGAGAGAGAGAGAGAGAGAGAGAGAGAGAGAGAGAGAGAGAGAGAGAGAGAGAGAGAGAGAGAGAGAAAGAGAAAGAGGGAGAGAGAGAGAGAGAAAGAGAGATAGAGAGAGAGAGAAAGAGAGAGAGAGGGGGGGGGATAGAGAGAGAGAAAGAGAGAGAGAGAGAGAGAGAGAGAGAGAGGGAGAGAGGGAGAGAGAGAGAAAGAGAAAGAGGGAGAGAGAGAAAGAGAGAGAGAGAGAGAAATAGATAGATATACAGATAGATAGAGAGATAAATAGAGTCTCTAACACACGGAAGAATCTTCACTACCATCTTTCCTTGTGTCAGGAAGTCGATTATTGATTCTATTGTTTCGTAAATTCCTCTAACTTCAACACGGAAACGGAGACTGACTAAATATTTTTTTTGTTCTTCGATTTTTTTTTTTTATTATTTTTTTTTTTCTCTCTCTCTTTTTCTCATCTACTGAGGCCGTTGTTAAGGCTCTTCCTGTTTCATGTGCCTCTCTCCTTCTTTTCCTTCTTCCCTCCTTCAGCCTTTCCTCTCTTCGATATTCCTCCTTCACCTATTCCTTTCTTCAAGCTCCCTCTTTCAACCTACTTTCCCTTTTCTTTCCCTCCCGTTTCTTCCCCTTTCCCCTACTTTCTCCTTCCCCTTAATTCCATCTTAGTCCTTTCATTCCCTTCCTTAATTACCTCCTTCCTTCCTCTCCTCTTCTTCCTTCCCTATGCTTTATACTTTGTACTCCCCCCCCTTCAGTTCAATTTCTCCCCTTGCTACGCCTGTGGACTCCCCCCCCCCGCCTCCCCTCACACATACATACACCACATAATGCACACATCGCTATTTCATGCCAAACGGTCATTGAAACTCTCTCTTTGTTGTTCTCACTTTCTCTCTCTCTCTCTCTCTCTCTCTCTCTCTCTCTCTCTCTCTCTCTCTCTCTCTCTCTCTCTCTCTCTCTCTCTCTCTCTCTCTCTCTCTCTCTATCTATCTATCTCTCTTCTCTCTCTCTCTTTCTCTCTCTCTCTATCTACCTCTATCTATCTCTATCTCGCTCTCGCACTTGCTCTCTTTCTAACACGCTTCTGTGGCGTCTATTTGTCAATCACTCTTTTAGCTTTCACCCTCCTCCTCACTTTTTCCCCCTTCTCCCCACCACTTTGCATCTTCTC
>NW_028234406.1:26820148-26822648 GCF_977035675.1 Penaeus japonicus | reverse complement strand
TGCGTCTTGCATGGGGCTACAAAAAATGACCATGCGTGCGCCCTGCCACGGCTTACAGATGCCTCATGGCGTCTTGCATGGCTACCAAAATGACATGCGTTGCGTACTGCACGGCTTACAGATGCCTCATGCGTCTTGCTGGGCTAACAAAATGACATCGCGTGCGTTCCATGCACGGCTTACAGATGCCTCATGCGTCTTGACATGGCTACCAAAATGACATGCGTGCGTCCTGCACGGCTCTACAGATGCCTCATGCGTCTTGCATGGCTACAAAAATGACATGCGTGCGCCCTGCTCGGCTTACAGATGCCTCATGCGTCTTGCATGGCTACAAAAATGACATGCGTGCGCCCTGCACGGCATTACGATGCCTCATGCATCTTGCATGGCTACCAAAATGACATGCGTGCGCCCTGCACGGCTTACAGATGCCTCAAACAACTATCATAACTCTTTGCAACTCACAAGAGAGAACATACAAAAGAAGAATCGAAACTAAGTAATATGTGCAAGCTCAAGAGATAAGGTTTACAAGATACAGAGAAAATACAAACATGAATAGCACTTGTCGACGAGAAAAATAACAAGAGGCGTATTTTAACGAGCGGTGAAAGATAAATTGATAGATAAAAATTGGCAATACTGATCACCAGCACAGATTCGGAGGGAAAGTGAAGACTATTAAGAAATTACATGTTTTAAATACAATATCGCTTCTCCTCCGATAATTGAAATTTAGTATGGAAAATCTTTCAAAGGTTCACTTTCGAAACAAATATTTTTGGAGAGGAACAGTCAATAGAATGTCTCCAGAATACATTATCCGAAGTTGCAAGATGCAGAAAAATACGAATAGCAATAGCACGTGTCGATGAAAGAAAGTACAAAAATAACAGAAAATAGGAATCAGGCAACACTGATCGCCAGTACAGAATCGGAATGTAAGTGAAAACTGAAGAATTTACAGTCTAATACAATATCGTGTCCGCTTCGATAATTGTAATCAAGCATGGAAAATCGTTCAAGGGTTCACTTTCAAAACAAATATTCGGAGATTAACAGTCAATAAAATTTCTCCAGAATATATTGTCCGAAGTTGCAAAATCAGAGTAGAAATAGCAGGTGTCGATGAAAGAAGTACAAAGATAACAGAATATAGGAATCAGGCAACACTCATCGCCAGTACAGATTCGGAATGAAAGTGAAAAACTGTCAAGAATTTACATAGTCTAAATACGATATCGGCCCTTTCGATAATCGTAATCGAACATGTAAAATCTTGTATGGATTCACTTTCAGAACAAATATTTTGGAGAGTAAAGCCAGAAAAAATCTCCAAATTACCTTGTCCGAATAATGAAAATATAAACAATAAGGGTTGTTTTACGACAAAAGGGAAGCAAAACATTGACACTGCCTTTTCACACGGTCAGGTCATGAAGGGGAGGGTCTGAAATATCGGCACGTGCGAAGAAACTAAGCGAAGAAACAATACATATAAAAATATCTGATGCTCAGAACTTCAGAATACAGAACAGAACTTCAGAATATTCAAGCCATTATTCACATAAAATAAGAAAGAAATTCAGTAGGCCGTCAGAGAGGCCGTTATAACGGGGTCATCAAGGCGAGATGAGACAAGGAAACAAGGGAAGACGGGGAGGGGAGGGACTGAGGACTTTCCCTTACAACGATTAATTCGTTCACACCTAAGCGTAAGGGAGGAAAGAGGATGGAAGTCCTGCGGAATCAAACTCCCGCGCAGGTGTTTCACAACAAAAATAGAGGTACAATCACGAGAAAAAAAAATCACAGCATAGAGGTACAATCACGAGAAAATCACAGCATAGAAAATTCCTAAATCCTAACGAAATCTAACGAAACCTAACAAAATAAAAAGAGCCTGGGTTTCTCTAACTTACGGGATTTTTGATGTCTCGATGTCAACATGTAGATGAGCGTCTGCGGGCGGATCGTAGGTCGTCGTATCGCGGATCGGTGTGGTGGTCCTCTTGACTTCTCATCTGTGGTCTTTTCTGCTCGTGTCAGAGACTTCGTGACCTGGGAGTTGGGGCGCTCGTGTTAAGCCCAAAATCCGCGGTGGGCAGTCTTGGTTTTGCCATGGTAGATGGGTGTCGACGTGCAGGAAGTTACTTAGCACGGACAGGTCGGCTACTATGGGCGGCGGTGTTTGTCAGGACAGGTAGAACAGGGCGGGCGGGCGGGAGAAGTTCTTACTGTGGTGTGGGCGGGCGGGCAAACTTCTTACTGCGGAGTGGGCGGCGGGCGGGAACTTCGGCGTAATTTCTCAATTTTCTTCTCGATATCTATGGTAGGTTCGGCGTAGCGGCTTCTTCGGAGTTGTGAGCTCGATACCAGCAAAATCGTGGTACCCACCGCCTAGCCACCAGTTTGTAACCCACCAGTGCCACCGGTGCCATCAATTTGTAAGCCACCTTCTGCCACCGGTGCCATCAGTTTGTAAACCATCTACTGG
>NW_028234406.1:26782648-26787648 GCF_977035675.1 Penaeus japonicus | reverse complement strand
TGCGTATAATAATCTCCATAAATGATGCTAGGATTATGCCATAAAAATAATAATTATAGAAAAGAAAGACAATTGTGAATAGAATCCATTTTTATGCTGTAAAAACGTAATAATGACAATTATAATGATATTAGCAATTACATTATAAGGATAATGTAAATGGTGATGACAACGATGATAACTAAGAAATAATAGCAATGGTAATGATAATTAGAATTATTACTAAAATGAAAATAAAAATTGTAGCAATAATGGAAATAATGATGAAAATGATAGGGATAATAACAAAGATAATTATAACAATAATGATGATGACTGTAATAATAATTATAGAGAAAAATAATAACCATTGTGTTGATAGTGTAAATGATTGTTATGTGAAATGAAATAATTCAGATACAGTAAAAAAAAATAATAATAAAATAAAAATAAATAAATAAATAAACTAGCGAAGTGAAAAAGCACCCTTCCCCCTCCCCCTATCCCCACCCCCGACTTTTGACATCGTATCACGTTCCTTGAGGACACAAAAGGACGGCCGCCGCGAATCTGCTGAATAGATCCGGCGCGCGGAGAGCCAAGGGCCAGGGATCAGTGCCAGAGGGCTAGAGTGCCACAGGGCCAGTGGGAAGTAGGGACTAGACGGGGAGGGTGGGGGGCGTGGGCGTGACTAGGGCCTATAGCACGCGAGCTGGGGGAAAGGTCGAGGGGATGGGATGGTTGTGGTGAAGAGGGTGATGATTATGAGGGTGATGATGGTAGTAGCGATGGTGTTACTCTGGTGGTAGTGGTGTTTTAGATGGTGATTAGGATGATGTGATAGTGGTAGTGATGGTAGTGATAATGAATGATGGTAGGGGTGATGGTGATTATGCATTTGCCGGAAGACCTAATCAAGACGTCTCACTGGGAAGACATTGTTGTGGGCGTGGTTGTCATTTTTGTCATTAAAGTTGTCCTTCTCCTGACAGCTGATTGATTAGACTGATTAAGTCTGTTCTTGATTGAGGTAGACGGGAAGAAAGAATGTTCATAGAATCAGTTAAAACATGGATGCTTTGCTTTTGTGTGTCTCCCTCTTTGGTCTAAGTTGATTGGTTATGTTTTGTTTTTGTTTTAGCATTTACTTGTCTGCTTTTGTCTGTCTGTTTGATATTTTTTTTATTTTTTATTATTATTATTTTTTTTTTTTGTCCTTTTCTATTTTATCTCTTTATTCATTTGCTTTTATTTGCAAAATTAAAGGTATTATGTGTTATCTTTTTCACTTTTTCTACTACTATTACAAATAATGTTGTGAAGCTAATACTGATCATTATTGTACCGTTATTTTTACTAATAATATTATTGTCAGTGATGGTAACGTCAATGAGGATAATCATAATAATGGTAATGACAGTAATAGTATTATCACTAATCTTATTCCTGATAATAATGATGATACTAATGGTAGTAAGGATAATAATGATGACAATAATGATGATAATAATAATAGTAATGATTGTAATGATAACAACAATAATAATAAAATTAATAAGAATAATGATAATAATAATATGATAACCACATCAATAATAAAAACAACGATAACAATAACAATGATGATGATAATGATGATAGTAGTCGTAATGTTAACGATAATGATTATAATGAAGATGATTATGATAGTAATGGTAACAATGATAATAACACTATCAATGAAAATGGTCATGATAAAGATAACAATAATCATTATGATATTAATAGTAATTGTAATTTAGATAATGCTGAAAATAATCTCTCTCTTTTACTCTCTCTCCCAAACCTTCACTCCTGCACCCACCCAGTGATACGCATCAAAATGAATGTTCTCTCTGAAGGTCGAACCAAAAGCAAAATTAATCACGGGTTTCTCTCTCTCTCTCTCTCTCTCTCTCTCTCTCTCTCTCTCTCTCTCTCTCTCTCTCTCTCTCTCTCTCTCTCTCTCTCTCTCTCTCTCTCTCTCTCTCTCTCTCTCTCTCTCTCTCTCTCTCCCTCTTTCTCTCTCTCTCTCTGTCTGTCTGTCTGTCTGTCTCTCTCTCTCTCTCTCTGTCTTTCTCTCTCTCTCTGTTTGTTTCTCACTCTCTCTCTCTATCTCTCTCTATCTGTTTCTCTCTCTCTCTTTCTCTATCTAGCTATCTATCTATCTCTATCCCTCTCTCTCTCTGTCTGTTCCTCTCTCTCTGTCTGCCTCTCTCTCTCTCTCTCTCTCTCTCTCTCTCTCTCTCTCTCTCTCTCTCTCTCTCTCTCTCTCTCTCTCTCTCTCTCTCTCTCTCTCCCTCTTTCTCTCTCTCTGTCTGTCTGTCTGTCTGTCTGTCTGTCTGTCTGTCTGTCTCTCTCTCTCTCTCTCTCTCTGTCTCTCTCTCTCTCTGTTTGTCTCTCTCTCTCTCTCTCTATCTCTCTCTATCTGTTTCTCTCTCTCTCTCTACTATCTATCTATCTCTATCCATCTCTCTCTCTGTCTTTTCCTCTCTCTCTGTCTGCCTCTCTCTCTCTCTCTCTCTCTCTCTCTCTCTCTCTCTCTCTCTCTCTCTCTCTCTCTCTCTCTCTCTCTCTCTCTCTCTCTCTTTCTCGTTGAACGTCTTCCGGTGCAACCATAATTACACATAGCAATGAAAGAAATCTTCGTTATTGACACTGGCACTCGGAGGTCAATTGCCACGCCTTGAAGAACGTCTTATGAGAGTTGTTTTCTCGACTGATATCGTCTACCTGTCTGTCTGCCTGTCTGTTGTTGTTGTTATCATGCATATCAATCTAATGGCTTTGGTAATGTCGAGAATTACACCGTTGTTACGTCTTTTTACTGATATTAGTATTGTTAATGATGATACTGTCAATGGAGAGGATAATGATAATGATCATGATACAAATAATTATACAAATAACACTGCTGCTACTTATGATATTGATGATAATAATAGTCATTGTTATTATCATTTTCGTCACAATCATTATGAAAACAATAATGATAATGATAATGATAATGATGATAATGGCAATAGTAATGATAATAATAATAGTAGTAGAAATAATGATGATAGTAATAATGTAAATAGTTGTACAGTATTGATAATAATAATTATTATTATGATTATAGATGATGATGATAATAACAATGACAGTGATAATGATAATGAAGGGGATAGTTATAGCAGCAACAACATTAATAGAAATGGAAATGGCACTTGTACTTGCAGTTTAACAATGAAAATGTATATCAGTACCAAAAAGGAAATCTAAACACAATATACATACCAAAAAAGAACTATGAAGAAAAAAATGGAAATCAGTCCGTATGTACTCCCCCACCCCCCCTCTTTAAAACGCCGGTGAAAGTAATCTGACAAGAGACGCAATTTTTGTTTCGAGTTACTTCAAAGAATTAAAAAAATCTTGCTGAGTCATGACCGAATACAACTCGAATCTCCGTGAAGCGTAGAGGCTTATTAAGGGCGACGGGGGGTGGGGGTGGGGTGGGGGGGTGGAGGTTGGGGAGGAATTAAACTTGCGGGGGGTCATTGGGTGTGGCGGGGGAGGTAGGTGGAGGTAAGTTGTGCGTATGTGATTGATATGGTCTTGGATGGGCGGTTTCGGGGGCGGTAAGAAGAGAGAAGCGAGAAAGAGAGAGAAAGGAGAATAGATAGATGTGAGATAGAGAGAGAGAAGAGTAGAGGGGGAGAAGAGAGAGAATTATAGATAGATAGATAGAGAGAGAGAGAGTAGTGAGGCAAAGAGGGAGCGAGAGAGAGAGAGCGATAAGAGAGAGAGAGAGAGAGAGAGAGAGAGAGAGAGAGAGAGAGTAGTGAGGCAAAGAGGGAGCGAGAGAGAGAGAGCGATAAGAGAGAGAGAGAGAGAGAGAGAAAGCTGCAGCTTCCGTATTCATGTAACGTGCGTACTTGAAATGCTGAATCACTTTGACTCTCCTGGAGAAGTTTGAAGAATGGAATATCTTATCTATTCCTGTTTATCGTAAGTCTAGAGTCTAGACAAAGGATATATATGCAAGTAATCATTTAATAGATTAAAAAAAACGAAACTTTTACCTACAGTCTCCAAGCATTTAGTCACTAAATGATATCCAGAAAACATTTCCCAACGAGAGAGGGAGAGAGAGAGAAAAAAAAAAAGCAAAAACAAAACCGAATCGCCAAGCGCCTCACGTCCTTCAATATAAAAAAAAAACACCACAGGAAGAATAAATCCCATGGTTGAGTACCTTCCTCCTTCTTTCCTGCCTTAAAAGAAAAAAAAAAGAGTTACAGCCCCGCCCCGCCATGACTCGGCTAAATGGATATAGAGATTATACTTCTGCTAAAAGTGATAACGAGCATTCTTCGTCTCGGCCGCGCCTCCTGTGCCTCCTTGACCCGGTTCGAGTTGTTATGGTTTGGCTGGCGGGCCGTCTCGCCAGGCTGGGTGGGGGTGGGGGGCTGGGTTGCCTTTCGCGTGGGGGAGGAGGGGGGGGGTCATTACCTTTCGCGTCGGGGAGGGGAAGCTGGGTAGGGGTAGGGGTAGGGATTGCTTTGCCTTTCACATGGGGGAGGGGGAGGGCTGGGTAGGGGTGGTTGTATTGCTTTTCATGTAGGGGAGGGGGAAAGGTGGGGGTTGTACTGCCTTTCGCGTGGGGGAAGGGGAGGGTCGGGTGGGGGTTGCATTGCCTTTCGCGAAGGGGATGGGGAGGGCTGGGTGGGGTGTTGCCTTTTCTCGAGGAGGGGGGGGGGGCTGGATGTTACATTGCCTTGTTACATTGGCGTGGGGGATGGGGGCTGGGTGGGGGGGTTGCATTGCCTTTCACATGGAGGAGGCTGATGAGGCATTATTGCAAGGCTGTCATGGCGTCTATTTGTTCTTTCAGTCTTTTGTTTTCTTCTGAAGAATTTGATTGTTACATTTGTAATTGTATGTATATACACAAATAATGTGTGCATGTGTCTCACTGTGTGTGTGTTTGTGTGTGTGTGTTTGTGTGTGTGTGTGTG
>NW_028234406.1:26715148-26725148 GCF_977035675.1 Penaeus japonicus | reverse complement strand
GACAGTGCTACAACTACCGCCCACAGCTCGACTGAACCGTTATCACCGCAATTTATGCAGGTATGTAACATGTAAGGATAAGTACGTAGCCTTAAGTAGGTAAGTATTGCATCTTGAATGTGAAAAAGTGCATGGTTGCATCTCGTTGCTTTGAAATTGATTTAAGTGGCGTTGTTTTTCTTCAAAGGGATACGGTTAGGTGGTGTTCCTAACCGGCAATTTGGTTGTATAGGATTTTTCCGTTTTCATCCGCTAAAGCAACGGTGGACGTATCGTGTAAAAACGTGTTTAGGCGCTTAATGAATGCAAATCCTTTATAAAACAGTATTGATGACATGAGTTACATCAGGGCTTGGGTAATTACGGAAATGTATCAAACCGTAGCTCAAGATGACTGCCATTGAATCATCAAATGACCAAATTGCATAAAAACAGTAGCTGTAATAGCGGCCACAGTGGAGGTCTGAGGACATCTAAATTTGTTCGGCGATGCAACGCGGCGGCGGCGGCGGCGGCGGCGACCTGGCGCACGTCCAGTCATGAGTGACGAGTCGCGTGCCGCGTGTTGGCGTCGAGGTACCAAGTCGCTTTCAGTCATTCGCGCTCTTTTTAATGCCCTTCTGTATGGGACTTGTTAAAGTTGAGGTTCTTTAATTCATATTTCAGACCAAAAATCTTAGGCTTCGTGGAATTTGAGGTCGATTATATATATAGAAGGGATGGCACGAGGGCGAAGGGTGAATGGCATAAGCAGTTAAGCACGTGATTGAGACCCATGCCACATCTCGCCACTCATGTGACTGTGGGCCCCGCATGCCAGCACATGCCCGACCGTCAACTCTTGTTTTACTTGTTTTCACGTTAAAATAGGTAGAGGGAGAAATATCCCTTTCCCAATTAAGAAGATGGATGAATTCTTTTTTTTCTCCCTCTCGCTCTGCCTAATGATAAAGGCTTTAGTGTAGGCGCTCTTCCTTTGCTAGGATTTGAAGCCCTAGGTTGGCCGTACCTGCTCTCTGACGCTACAAGACCGGTAAGGTTTCTCCTAATTTTTGCAGTCTTAGCATGTCCCATTCGCCCCGAGCCCTGCATCACTTCCCTTCCTCTGCCTCGTGTTTATCTCTTTCTTTGCTTCTCTCGGCCTGCGCATCGTAGACAAATATTCGTTGATTATTTCATAGGTTTAATTTTTCAGTCATTTTTTAAAAATCTTTCTCTTCGTTAGACGTTTCGCTTTTCAATAAGTATTTGATTGGTTTATCGTGAGAAACTGTATTGACGTCCTATCTCAACTTGTTTTTTTGTTAACCTGAACTAGGAAATGAAGCCTACAGGAGTCAGTTAGTGCACATAAGTTCGATGGACTTATTGTGTAATGTAGCTGGACTTTATTCCTTCATCAAATCTTGGAATTTAAATTGCGTGCTTTTTGTAAAACTTGGTATTACTTTAAAATGTCATGCTGAATCAGTCCACGTGAGCATGTATGCTATGATCGATTATCATGTTTCTTACTGTAATTTAACAAAAAATAAATATTACGGACGATAGCTCCAAACTTAGGATCCCCCAATGAATCTTAACTCGTTAAATTTTAAATACGCCGAGTAGGCCTATATCAATCTTTATAGACATATACAGTATATACTCTAATGATTTGGCATATAAATGCTTTGAACGATTTGAATATAGTGAAAATAACCAACGGACATTTAAGGATGGCGTTAATAAGAATTCATTGGAAGCTCCGATTTGTATCCACAGCGAGACCTCAACCTTTCCCAAATGTAACGGGGCTGTTCAGCTCGCTTTCTCATGGGGACTGGGCTGTATATATGTACAGAAGTTTTTTGTACATTCACAGTGTGTCGTGCGTAGCATTATTCATGCATGCCAGCATACCTTTAGGCAAGGGAAGGGGCATCGTAGCTCGTTCAATTTCGTCATTATTAAGGCAAGGCGAGTAGCTCTACCCTAAAAGGTTTGGATATTTGCATGTTGTGTGCTGGTTTTCGGTCTCCGGTACAATCTCTGCCGCTGGTTGAGAGACGTTGCAGGCATTGTTTGATTATTGATGTGCGCTTTATTCCTTTCTCTTAATGTATTATGAAAAGATCGCAGTTCCTCTTGAATCAAATGACTTCCCCAGTTCGTAAAAACGCCTTTGTAGGAATCTCTTGCAATGCTAATTGGAGGCGAATCAATCCCAACTGCTGTTGCCATTTCTCCGCAATATGTAAAGCGTGTGTTAGTATTTCCATTTCCATTAGTCGGCGAGTATAGCAACTTTGAGACCCAATTGTTTTTTGGAATTAGTGGTATATGTATGTAATTGAATTGATCCTCACTTGGGTGGCATGTTAAGCCATTTATAAGATAAACTTAGAAAAAATGTTTTACGTTTAATCTTGTTTTGGTTCGAAGTCCTATGATCTAGTGTGAACTCTCTTCCTCTCCTCTCTCCCATTCTGCTCTCTTATTCAATTCATCTTCCTCTCCTCTTCCTCCTCCTCCTCCCACTTCCTCTCCTCTTCCTCCTCCTCCTCCCACTTCCTCTCCTCTTCCTCCTCCTCCTCCCACTTCCTCTCCTCTTCTTCCTCCTCCTCCCACTTCCTCTTCGCTTCCTCTTCCTCCCACTTCCTCCTCCTCCCCCCCCCCTTACCCATGCCCCCCTCGCCGCCACCTCTCCCCTTCTCCTCGTCCTCCTCTATTCCTCTCTTCCCTCATCACTGCTCTTTTCTCTCCTCTCCTTTCCTCCTTTCTTCCCCTCCTCTCCTCTCCACGTTTCCTCGCTTCCTCTTACTTTTCTTGCATCTTCTCCATATCTCTCCCTCCTTTCTTCCCTCTCGTCAACTTCCTCCTTTCTTCCCTCTCGTCAACTTCCTCCTTTCTTCCCTCTCGTCAACTTCCTCCTTTCTTCCCTCTCCCCAACTTCCTCCTTTCTTCCCTCTCGTCAACTTCCTCCTTTCTTCCCTCTCCTCAACTTCCTCCTTTCTTCCCTCTCCCCAACTTCCTCCTTTCTTCCCTCTCCTCAACTTCCTCCTTTCTTCCCTCTCCTCAACTTCCTCCCTTCTCCCTCCCCCTCTTTCTTTTTCTCTATCTCTATTCATACCTATCAGCGTATATAATTCAAACCTACATTACGGCAAAGAATAAGAAGAGATAAAAACAAATCGAGTAAGTTTTTCAAGGCAGACGGAGGCCGTTGTTAAAGTCACTTAAAAACATGTTTGTAACGATTCCTTTCCAGCCAAACAACCGGGTCGCGAATTTGGGGTTTCAATTTAATATCCATTTTATTTGCTAACCGTATGTAGCTAACTTGTATGTAAAGCGAAAAGTTTTTTTTATGCTTAAATGTGTATGAGTGCTCCATTCCAAAAAGTTGTAGTACGTATCATAAGATCAAATATAACAGATAAATGCGTTGTACTCACAGATTGTCACTTTTTTTTTTACACAAGTAGTTCTGTGGCAGGTTATTGAGTACGCGTTTTCTTTTTATCTCTATCTTTCGTATCAGTTACACAGCTGTTACTTGTTACGTGACTCTCCTATTTCCGGATTCGTGATTGAGAGGTAGTCTGTGTAAAGTGTGTGAACGGTATTCGTGAAATATCGTTATGTATGTAATGCTTTGAGGTTGTCGCTATGGTTTACGTGGCTATGGGAGGTGTAGATGCAGGGGAAGGTAAGTGAAAAGCGCTTTGGTTTGTTCCAGGGAGCGAGGGGAAAAGGGAGAGGGGAGGAGTAGGAAGGCGGAAGGAGGGTGAGGGTAGGGTAGGGGCGGGGAAGGGTAGGAAAATATTGGGGAAAGATGGGGAGGGAAAGGAGAACGATGACGGAGGAGGGGAAGGAGCTTGAGAGGGAGAAGAGGAAGGGAAGGGAAGGGAAAGAAAAGAAAGGATAGGAGGGAGGTTCATTGGGAAGGGGCGCAGAGCGTAAGTAGAGAGGAGAGAGGAAAAGGGAGGCAGAGGAAGAGGGTGAGGGCAGAGACACACATTTTGGAAGAAAGAGAAACCAAGGAATTATGCCGCAACATACAGCTGTATAATTGAGATAGGCCTATGTTTTGTTCTCAATAATGCACGAGGATGAGCCATGTGGCCGTTGTTTTTTAATATTATAGACAGAAGAAAGAAACTGCATGCTCTTTTTCGTTTAATCATATTCGTAACTGACAAAAAAGAAATGTTTATCACACATTTCAGGAGTTCCTTTATTCTAACACTCTTCCCTGCCTCTGAACGAACAACAAACATCCCTTTTTTCCCTCCCTCCCCCCACCCCCCTCTCACTTTCATCGTCCTCTCTCTCTCTTCCCAAGTTTGTTTTTCCGGCTTCGCTCGTGTGCAATCGCTTTTTGTCATCTGAAGGTCATTTTCTTTGGGTCTCCTTTCAGTTGAAATCGTTTTTGGTTTTTGTTTTGCTTGTCTCTCTTTGATTCTTGTTTTTATTTTATTTTTTTGTCCTTTTGTTTGATTTTCTGTGGGTTTTCTTTCTGTTCGGCCTGGGTCGTTGTTGTCTGTCTTCCCCTTATTTTCGTGTTCTATTTCCACATTTTTTCCCCATCTTTTCATTTATCTGCACATTTTTAGGAAGAATTTTCCACTATTTTTTCCCCATCTCCCTTACCATCATCCCTCTTACCAGAAGCATAGTCGCCGCTGCCACCACTGCCACCACCCTCACCACCCTCACCCCCCCCCCTTACCAACACCAACATCACCCTCAACACCACCACCACCATCACCCTCAACACCACCACCACTATCTTACCAACACTATCACCCTCACCACCACTACTACTTCACCACCACTACTACTTCACCACCACCACCACCCTCACCACCACCACCACCCTCACCACCACCAACACCCTCACCACCACCCCCATCGCCCTCACCACCACCCCCATCGCCCTCACCACCACCCCCATCACCCTCACCACCACCCCCATCACCCTCACCACCACCCCCATCACCCTCACCACCACCCCCATCACCCTCACCACCACCCCCATCACCCTCACCACCACCCCCATCACCCTCACCACCACCCCCATCACCCTCACCACCACCCCCATCACCCTCACCACCACCCCCATCACCCTCACCACCACCCCCATCACACTCACCACCATCACACTCACCACCATCTCACTCACCACCATCTCACTCACCACCATCTCACTCACCACCATCACACTCACCACCATCACACTCACCACCCTCACCACCACCACCACCCTCACCACCACCATCACCCTCACCACCATCACCCTCACCACCATCACTCTCACCACCATCACCCTCCGCAGCAGCCAATTTAAGTGCGACTCGAGCACGACCCACTTCCGAGTCGTCCTCATCGTCCTCCAGCTTGCTTTGAGGTCACGGCTCGGATCAGCAACGAAGTCAGCAGGTCGGCGAACAACACCTTATGACAACTCGTGGCTGACGTCGAACCTGCTGACTGCAGACCAGCTGATGCCACACACACATGACAGGCGGAGGGAGAGAGAGGGAGAGGGAATGGGAGAGGGGGAGAAGGAGAAAGAGAAAGAGAGAGAGAGAGAGAGAGAGAGGGTAAGGAGGTATGAAGGAGAGAGGTGAGAAAGAGAAAGAGGGAGAGAAAAAGAAAGAGAAAGAGAAAGTGGGAGATAAAAAGAAAGAGGGAGAGAAAGAGAGGGAGAGAAAGAGAAAGAGAGAGAGGGAGAGAAAGAGAAAGAGAAAGAGAAAGAGATGAGTCGTGCCGTGGTTACAAGGAGGTCGCCTCATACAGACAGAGAGGGGGGGGCGGGTCCTATTGTTTCATTGACTTATCCTTATTAGTTTTTGAAGAGATGGCCTGGTTGATGTATTGATATGTAGACATATATTATTCTTATGAAATAGAGAAGGGGGCGCGGGGGGGGGGGTCGGTTGTTTGAGTGCGCGAGTGATTGATTGAGCGAGTGAGCTTAGAAGTGTACAGATGCTGATCCTCCCTAGCTCTGAAATTGCATTCCTTGGTCACGTGATCAGCAATATTTAACTTGGCAGTTACAGTTGATTATGTTGATCTATTCCTGCCACTGCATGGTTTCACATCTGAGATTTTATTTTCTCGCCTTTCTTTCTCTTCATTCGTATATTGGTCCTTACTTCCCTGTCTTTTTTAGACATTTTTTTCTTCCTCTATCCCTCTTCCTCTGTCTATCCCTCTCCCCCTGTCTATCCCTCTTCTTCTGTCTATCCCTCTTCCTCTCTGTCTATCCCTCTTCCTCTCTGTCTATCCCTCTTCCTCTCTGTCTATCCCTCTTCCTCTCTGTCTATCCCTCTTCCTCTCTGTCTATCCTTTCTTCCTCTCTGTCTATCCCTCTTCCTCTCTGTCTATCCCTCTTCCTCTCTGTCTATCCCTCTTCCTCTCTGTCTATCCCTCTTCCTCTCTGTCTATCCCTCTTCCTCTCTGTCTATCCCTCTTCCTCTCTGTCTATCCCTCTTCCTCTCTGTCTATCCCTCTTCCTCTCTGTCTATCCTTTCTTCCTCTCTGTCTATCCTTTCTTCCTCTCTGTCTATCCTTTCTTCCTCTCTGTCTATCCTTTCTTCCTCTCTGTCTATCCTTTCTTCCTCTCTGTCTATCCTTTCTTCCTCTCTGTCTATCCTTTCTTCCTCTCTGTCTATCCTTTCTTCCTCTCTGTCTATCCTTTCTTCCTCTCTGTCTATCCTTTCTTCCTCTCTGTCTATCCTTTCTTCCTCTCTGTCTATCCTTTCTTCCTCTCTGTCTATCCTTTCTTCCTCTCTGTCTATCCTTTCTTCCTCTCTGTCTATCCTTTCTTCCTCTCTGTCTATCCTTTCTTCCTCTCTGTCTATCCTTTCTTCCTCTCTGTCTATCCTTTCTTCCTCTCTGTCTATCCTTTCTTCCTCTCTGTCTATCCTTTCTTCCTCTGCGTCTGTCCTTTCTTCCCCTCCGTCTGTCCTTTCTTCCTCTGCGTCTGTCCTTTCTTCCTCTGCGTCTGTCCTTTCTTCCTCTGCGTCTGTCCTTTCTTCCTCTGCGTCTGTCCTTTCTTCCTCTGCGTCTGTCCTTTCTTCCTCTGCGTCTGTCCTTTCTTCCTCTGCGTCTGTCCTTTCTTCCTCTGCGTCTGTCCTTTCTTCCTCTGCGTCTGTCCTTTCTTCCTCTGCGTCTGTCCTTTCTTCCTCTGCGTCTGCCCTTTCTTCCTCTGCGTCTATCCCTCTTCCTTTCGTTTACCAATTTCCCCTCGAGGAAAGCCTTGCTTGCCCGAGCGGAAGCAAACGTAAGATAATGGCGTAGTTGGCGATGCGTCGCGCAGCTATTCTAGGCGACCCCCAACATGAGGACGTGTTTGCTTGTGTCATATATATAGAAAGGTGATGTTGGGCAGGGCGAATGGGGAGGTCGCAGGCCGGTTGCAGGTTTGCTTGGTTGCGCAAAGGCCTCTGCTTGTTGCTGATTGCGAGAGGGGGGGGGGGGAACAGGGCGGGCGATGAGGATGACGTCGTGTATGCAAAGTTTGCTTGCTGTTAGTATGGTGAAGTAGTTGCAGCGTTAAAATTATCGGGCAAGCGTGCTCGTGCTTCTCTTTTGTGTTTATCTTTCTCTAGAAAACAATGATGAATTTCATTTTTTATAGTATGAAAGTGCACGAGCTTTGTTTTTATTCATTTATTCACTTAATGTCATTCAAAGAACACAAATAGCCCTACCACACACGTTCAGGCTATACCTAACGTAACGAGGCGTGACAAGCGGTGGGCGGAACGTCACGCTCCATTAGCAACCTCGTGGGCGTAGTGCCTGTCTAGTAAAGTTTGTGTATGGTGTAGATGACATGAAACATTCAGTACGGCAGAAAACTCAGGTAAATTCTTTCAAAAGGGAGGAGAGAGTGGGCGTCCCTGGGGGAAGTGTAAGCAGCGCACAGGTGTGTGGGCGTGAACCGTACATGGGCGTGGCGAGGAAGGGCGTCCTATCTGCGGTAGAGGATTGATTTTTACCTTCTGTGTCGCCGGAATGCTTAGCGTGGTGTTGGTCCGCGGAAGCCTTGGTCACGACATAGAGGCATATTTTTAAAGCTAATCCAGCGGTCGCAACGGCATGAATCTCAATCTTTGGTTTTGTCTGTAATAGAAAATTACGGCGGGAGGAACGGATTGGGGTCGAGCTCACACCCCCCCTCCCCCCCTCGCTCAAACTAACGCAGTCTCTTTTTCTTTCCTTTTCTTTTTTTCTTTCTCTTTCTCCACCTCTCCCTCCCTCCGTCCCTCCCTCCCTCTCATCTTTCTCCTATTCATCTCTTCCCCTCCCTTCCCTCCCATTCCTCCCCTCCCCCTCTTCCAATAGAGGAAGACCAATTGCAAATCAGGTTTAAATACATTATTATCGCCACCCCTGCGGCTGCGTCACGGACAACACAAACCCGTCCTCCGCCCCGCACCCCCACCCCCACACCATTCCCCATATTTCCACACCAATCCCCACACACCATCCCCACACACCATCCCCCAACACCATCCCCCCACACCATCCCCCAACACCATCCCCCCACACCATCCCCCCACACCATCCCCCCACACCAATCCCCCCACACCAATCCCCCCACACAATGCACATAGCAAATGATAGATAGATATAACTTGTAACGCAGAGCAGATGTTTGTGTCATCATCAGCCTACGTGTGACTCCGTGACCGCCTCTTGCTTCACTCTCCACCTGTCTCGAGTGTCCCCTTCCTCCGCGCTGGCTTCTTGCCCAGCAAAAGATTTACGGATTTACAGATTTACAGATTTACAGATTTACAGATCTATGTAGATCTTGGCCCAATCATCCAACCAGCTGCTTCCCGATAGATTCGCGGATACGTTAGGTTCACGCACACAGGGTCGCCCATACTCGAGCGTACTTTCTTGTATACTGGTGTGCAGTTGCATTTGTAATGGCGTGCATAGCCGGGTGCTTACTCACGCACTTTGGCCCACTCCCATTCTCACTCTCTCTCTCTCTCTCTCTCTCTCTCTCTCTCTCTCTCTCTCTCTCTCTCTCTCTCTCTTGCCCTTTCTCTCTCTCTCTCTTGCCCTTTCTCTCTCTCTCTCTTGCCCTTTCTCTCTCTCTCTCTTGCCCTTTCTCTCTCTCTCTCTCTTGCCCTTTCTCTCTCTCTCTCTCTTGCCCTTTCTCTATCTCTCTCTCTCTTGCCCTTTCTCTATCTCTCTCTCTCTTGCCCTTTCTCTATCTCTCTTTCTCTTGCCCTTTCTCTATCTCTCTTTCTCTTGCCCTTTCTCTATCTCTCTTTCTCTTGCCCTTTCTCTATCTCTCTTTCTCTTGCCCTTTCTCTCCCCCACTCTCATTCTTACTTTTACTGTCGCTCTCCCTCCCACTCCCGCAAACTCAAACGCCCACCCTCTAAATTCTCTCACTCTCGCCGACGTATCTCCCCTCTCCCCTCACTCAATCAAGTACTCCAGGTCCCCAGCTGCCGAAGCGCGCCACGCAGGAATCGGCAATCGCCCCTCGCATCCTTAATCGGCTCTCGAGTCACGCCTGTGCACCCACCCGCCCGCCCACCCGCCCGCATCCGCAACTGCAAATTATTCTTTCAGCTCTAGTCCTCACGCCCCCGCCCCCAGCAGATGCCCCGCCCGCGACGCACCCTCCGTCGGCGAGGCTACATACACGGCTTACGTAACGCTTCCTTCCTTTCATTCTTCTTTTCCCTCCTTCCCTCTCTCCTCCTCCTCCTCCTCCTCCTGCTCCTCCTCTTCCCCCCTTTCTCCCTGCTCCTCCTCTTCCCCCCTTTCTCCTCCTTCTCCCCCTCCCCTTTCTACTCCTCCTTCCCCTCCCCTTTCTACTCCTCCTCCCCCTCCCCTTTCTACTTCTCCTCCTCCTCCTCCTCCTCCTCCTCCCCCCTTCTTCTTCTCCTCCTCCTCCTCCCCCCCCCTTCTTCTTCTCCTCCTCCTCCTCCCCCCTTCTTCTTCTCCTCCTCCTCCTCCCCCCTTCTTCTTC
>NW_028234406.1:26702648-26710148 GCF_977035675.1 Penaeus japonicus | reverse complement strand
GTCGGTCCCCATGAATATCAGATGCTGCCGCGTACGTGATCTCATATATTTTTCGTTTCTTTTTTTTCCTTCTTTATCGTATTGTCATCATATTCTGTCTCCTTCCTATTTTCTTCATTCTGAGAAGCATGTGGAAGTTGGTGGAGTTGCCTTTATGCCAAACACATCTTGGCAACGTGATTGTTTGAACCTTTGCTTTCATCCCTCTCCCTCCCACTGCCCCCTTCCTCCCTCCTACTCCTGCCTCCATCCTCCCTTCTTCCCCTGCCTCCTTCCTCCCTTCTTCCCCTGCCTCCCTCCTCCCTTCTTCCCCTGCCTCCCTCCTCCCTTCTTCCCCTGCCTCCCTCCTCCCTTCTTCCCCTGCCTCCCTCCTCCCTTCTTCCCCTGCCTCCCTCCTCCCTTCTTCCCCTGCCTCCCTCCTCCCTTCTTCCCCTGCCTCCTTCCTCCCTTCTTCCCCTGCCTCCCTCCTCCCTTCTTCCCCTGCCTCCCTCCTCCCTTCTTCCCCTGCCTCCCTCCTCCCTTCTTCCCCTGCCTCCCTCCTCCCTTCTTCCCCTGCCTCCCTCCTCCCTTCTTCCCCTGCCTCCCTCCTCCCTTCTTCCCCTGCCTCCTTCCTCCCTTCTTCCCCTGCCCCCTTCCTCCCTTCTTCCCCTGCCTCCCTCCTCCCTTCTTCCCCTGCCCCCCTCCTCCCTTCTTCCCCTGCCCCCTTCCTCCCTTCTTCCCCTGCCCCCCTCCTCCCTTCTTCCCCTGCCTCCCTCCTCCCTTCTTCCCCTGCCTCCTTCCTCCCTTCTTCCCCTGCCTCCCTCCTCCCTTCTTCCCCTGCCCCCTTCCTCCCTTCTTCCCCTGCCCCCTTCCTCCCTTCTTCCCCTGCCCCCTTCCTCCCTTCTTCCCCTGCCCCCTCCCTCCCTTCTTCCCCTGCCTCCCCCCTCCCTTCTCCCCCTGCCCCCTTCCTCCCTTCTTCCCCTGCCCCCTTCCTCCCTTCTTCCCCTGCCCCCTTCCTCCCTTCTTCCCCTGCCCCCTTCCTCCCTTCTTCCCCTGCCCCCTTCCTCCCTTCTTCCCCTGCCCCCTTCCTCCCTTCTTCCCCTGCCCCCTTCCTCCCTTCTTCCCCTGCCCCCTTCCTCCCTTCTTCCCCTGCCCCCTTCCTCCCTTCTTCCCCTGCCCCCTTCCTCCCTTCTTCCCCTGCCCCCTTCCTCCCTTCTTCCCCTGCCCCCTTCCTCCCTTCTTCCCCTTCCCCCCTCCCCCTTCCCCCTTCTTCCCCTGCCTCCTTCCCCTTTCTTCCCCTGCCCCCCTCCCCTTTCTTCCCCTGCCCCCTCTCCCCTTTCTTCCCCTGCCCCCTTCCTCCCTTCTTCCCCTGCCCCCTTCCTCCCTTCTTCCCCTGCCCCCTTCCTCCCTTCTTCCCCTGCCCCCTTCCTCCCTTCTTCCCCTGCCCCCTTCCTCCCCTTCCCCTGCCCCCCTTCCCCCTTCTTCCCCCTTCCCCTGCCCCCTCCTTCCCCTTTCTTCCCCTGCCCCCTCCTTCCCCTTTCTTCCCCTGCCCCCCTCCCTCCCCTTCTCCTTCCTTCCCCTCCCCCTCCCCCTCCTTCCCCCTTCCCCTTCCCCTGCCCCCCTCCCCCTTTCTTCCCCTGCCCCCCTCCCCTTTTCCTCCCCCCTCCCCTCCCCTCCCCCTCCCTTTTTTCCTTCCCCCGCCCCCCTCCCCTTTCTTCCCCTGCCCCCCTCTCCCCCTTCTTCCCCTGCCCCCCTCTCCCCTTTCTTCCCCTGCCCCCCTCTCCCCTTTCTTCCCCTGCCCCCCTCTCCCCTTTCTTCCCCTGCCCCCCTCTCCCCTTTCTTCCCCTGCCCCCCTCTCCCCTTTCTTCCCCTGCCCCCCTCTCCCCTTTCTTCCCCTGCCCCCCTCTCCCCTTTCTTCCCCTCTCCCCTTCTTCCCTTCTTCCCCTTCCCCCCTCTCCCCTTTCTTCCCCTCTCCCCTTCTTCCCTTCTTCCCCTGCCCCCCTCTCCCCTTTCTTCCCCTGCCCCCCTTCTTCCCCTGCCCCCCTCTCCCCTTTCTTCCCCTGCCCCCCTTCTTCCCCTCTCCCCTTCTTCCCCTTCCCTCCTCCTCCCCCTCTCCTCCCCTTCCCTCCTCCCCCCTTTTCTCTCCCTCTCTTGCCTCCTTTTCCTCTCCCCTTCCCAATCCCTCTCCCTCCTTGCCTCCTCTCCCCTTCCCTATCCCTCTCCGTCCTTGCCTCCTCTCCCCTTCCCTATCCCTCTCCGTCCTTGCCTCCTCTCCCCTTCCCTATCCCTCTCCGTCCTTGCCTCCTCTCCCCTTCCCTATCCCTCTCCTCCCTTGCCTCCTCTTCCTCTCCCCCCGCCCCCCGTTACCTCTTCACGACCCTTTCCCTTCATCCTGCACCTTGTCACGTGCATTCATTTGAAGCTGCCATTCTTTCCCTCCTTGTCCATCCACCCGAAGATGCGCGGTTTCCACTGCGTAGTTCGTGAAGGCCGAGGAAATGTTAGAGTCGGAGATGAGTCGACGGATGCTGCATCTTCTGTTGGAGTACTGGTGTGTATTCTTTTGCTTCCTTTCTCTCTCTCTCTCTCTCTCTCTCTCTCTCTCTCTCTCTCTCTCTCTCTCTCTCTCTCTCTCTCTCTCTCTCTCTCTCTCTCTCTTACTCGTTTTTCCTTTTGTCTTGTCTTTGTCTCCTCCTCCTCCATTTCCTTTATCATTTCTTCCTCCCATACTCTTTCCTCTCCCCTCTTCTTTCCCCTTCCTCTTCTCTTCTTCTTTCCCCTTCCTCTTCTCTTCTTCTTTCCCCTTCCTCTTTCCCTCTTCTTTCCCCTTCCTCTTCCCCTCTTCTTTCCCCTTCCTCTTCCCTTCTTCTTTCCCCTTCCTCTTCCCTTCTTCTTTCCCCTTCCTCTTCCCTTCTTCTTTCCCCTTCCTCTTCCCTTCTTCTTTCCCCTTCCTCTTCCCTTCTTCTTTCCCCTTCCTCTTCCCTTCTTCTTTCCCCTTCCTCTTCCCTTCTTCTTTCCCCTTCCTCTTCCCTTCTTCTTTCCCCTTCCTCTTCCCTTCTTCTCTCTCCTTTTTCTCTCATCTTCTTTCCCCCTCCACCCCCTCTTCTTACTTCTCCCCATGTCCCTTCTCCCCCTTTTCTCTCGCTCTTCCATTTCATCCCAACCGTGAACAGCACACCAAGTATCACCAAAGTCTACCTAGGCCGTGGATCTCACTTCCCGGTGACACATAGCTGGTAGGCCACGTGGGGGTGCGTCTAGGCCTAATTTTGGAAGGGGGGTGGGGGGGCTGAGGGTTGGGGGGATGACAGGTGGTATTCGAAGATTGTCGATTTTTTTAGATCGTTATTGTTGGCATTCGAGTCTTTGAACAAATAAATGACTTATGGTTGACATTTTATTCATTATAGTCAGTTTATTTACTATTTTCTTTATTTTTGACTTCATACTCATTAAATATAACCAAAAAGTTTACCATTTTTTTTACCCTCCGTTCATGACTTCACAAACATCACATACTACTTTTCCTTTGCCAGATGCACAATCACCATTGCAATCCGCTTTAAAGAAATCTGCACGATGATCAAACAATCCAATTCTCGCTCAATTAAGGTATTAATTGCATCACAAGACATCTGATTGACAGCTGATTCCTTGTCTCTTGGGGACTGACGGACCTTCGTGTCCTTGAGGAAACGACGAGATTGTGTTTGTAGGATTGTTGCACGAGATATTGCTTATTGTCTTTATCTAATGTTTTTCTTATTTTCATAGCCTTTGTTTTTTTTCTTATTTGTTTTAGAATTTTCTATTTCTATGTATCATACCTTTTTTAAATGTTTATTAATATTTGTTCATAATTGACATAAAACGTATCTCAATTTTGTATATACTGTTTGTTTGTTTGTTTCATATTTTTGACGTTGAATCTAGACTAATTATAATTCCTTTTCGCTCGCCTCCCTCCCCCCCACCCCCCTCTCTCTCTCTCCTCTCTCTCCCTCCTCTCTTCTCTCTATCTCTATCTCTCACTCAACATGTTTTTGTTCTTTGCTTTTTTGTTTTTCTTATTTTCTTCCATTTGTTTTATTTTTGTTCATCTCCCATCCATATAATTTTCATTTGTTCAAAATATTTTAGGTTTTACTTTGCAACCGAAAAGTGAAGGCGTTTGTTGCAATCATCGGCCGAATCCGGCCAAAATTAGTCCGAGAAACTTTGGCGAAAATTGAGCTTTGAGAAGATCACGAAAAAAAAGATCGGAGAAGGATAAGAAAGAAGCAAAGGTGTAAATAAATCCGCATGAAAGAAGGAAAAATGCGATATGAGAAAATGAGATCCGGGGAAAGATGAAGAACAATGAAGAAGACGGAGAAAAGGAAGATAATGAGAGGGAGGGAGAGGGTGATGATTAAGTGTTTATGATGTAGAACGAGGCAAGTGGGAAGTCGAGCGTCAAGGCAGGCAAGCGAGTAAGCAAGCAAACAAGCAAGCAGGCAAGCAAGCAGGCAGACGAGCGCTGTCAGGAAAGCAAGCGAGTAGGCTGACGGCCGTTGTCAGGAGGACAAGCAAACATTTAAATAGGCCAGCAGGTATTCAAGCAGGAAAAATCAAGCAGGCAGGCATGCAATCGGACAAATAATTAAACAGACAGGCACAGTCAAGCAGGCAGCCATGCAATTGGGCACAGACAGGCAGACGGACACACAGACTGACGAGAATTACGTTTATTTCCTTGCTCTAGGAGAAAAAAATCAACGGTTGAAATAAGTAAGTCGGTTACCAAATGAATACCAAAAGTGCGCACGTGAGTATAAAGATTACATAACCGGGGACGAGTGCCAAGTCGGGCGCCAGGAGGTTGCGTCATAGACCGCATAATATGAGCCATGAGGTCTTTTTTCACGTGTGACTTACTCCATGTGCACTCGTCATGAGGTGGAGACACTGCATGACTCCATATGCTGGATTCATGAAGTAGAGCTACTGCATGACTTTATATACATTCTAACGAATTACCTCACATGCACTGAATTGATCACGTTGCACATAATCATTGCATAGCTTAAAATCTGTTCTCCTGTGGTCCATGAATACATGTATACAGCATGCTTCATATATATTGAACCACATGCCTTGTTCATATGATTTCACGATGAGGCCCATAAGCAAATAATGAGTCTATAGCCACATGAATGGATATGCTTTCGCTATGAGGCCTTTAGACACATGAATTCATATGCTTGCGCCATGAGGCCCATTGACAGTACATGCCTCCTAAGCGTTCACCATGAAGGAATGTTGACACCGCAAGATTTGCAACGCACTTGTCATGTGGCACATTGACACCGCATGGCGTCGACCGCACCCGTATGGCCTGGCAGGTGTCTCCAGTTCCTGGTAATGTTTATGGTAATGATAATGGTACTACCGCCCACCATTTTGGGAAGGAAAGAGGCTGAAATGTGATCAGCAACTTTGGCAGTCTCGGTTGGCGATGAAATTACTCATTTGAATATAAGGAGTAACTAGGATAACTATAACGAGAGTAACTAATAGTTACAAGAATTAAGATAATAGTTTTAATCAACAAGGATATTGATGATGAGGATGTTGATAATGATAATGATGATAGTAGTAATAGTAATGATGGTGATAGTAATAACAAGAATAATCATGAAAATAATTATGATTATGATGATAATCGTTAAACAAGTGATTAATATTTCCGAACACACAACAGATCCATATATTCTTTAAAACAGTAAAATTAAAGAATTCTTAAATAATATTACCATCCTCCTCCTCTTCCCCCTCCTCCACCTTCTCCTCTTCCCCCTCCTCCACCTTCTCCTCTTCCCCCTCCTCCACCTTCTCCTCTTCCCCCTCCTCCACCTTCTCCTCTTCCCCCTCCTCCACCTTCTCCTCTTCCCCCTCCTCCACCTTTTCGCACCTCCACCTCCTCCAACTTTTCGCACCTCCACCTCCTCCACCTTTTCGCACCTCCACCTCCTCCACCTTCTCGCACCTCCTCCTCCTCCACCTTCTCGCACCTCCTCCTCCTCCTCCTCCTCCTCCTCCACCTTCTCGCACCTCCTCCTCCTCCTCCTCCTCCTCCACCTTCTCGCACCTCCTCCTCCTCCACCTTCTCGCACCTCCTCCTCCTCCACCTTCTCGCACCTCCTCCTCCTCCTCCTCCTCCTCCTCCACCTTCTCGCACCTCCTCCTCCTCCACCTTCTCGCACCTCCTCCTCCTCCACCTTCTCGCACCTCCTCCTCCTCCACCTTCTCGCACCTCCTCCTCCTCCACCTTCTCGCACCTCCTCCTCCTCCACCTTCTCGCACCTCCTCCTCCTCCACCTTCTCGCACCTCCTCCTCCTCCACATTCTCGCACCTCCTCCTCCACCTTCTCGCACCTCCTCCTCCACCTTCTCGCACCTCCTCCTCCTCCTCCTCCACATTCTCGCACCTCCTCCTCCTCCACATTCTCGCACCTCCTCCTCCTCCACATTCTCGCACCTCCTCCTCCTCCACCTTCTCGCACCTCCTCCTCCACCTCCACCTCTACCTTCTCGCACCTCCACCTCCACCTCTACCTTCTCGCACCTCCACCTCCACCTCCACCTCTACCTTCTCGCACCTCCACCTCCACCTCCACCTCTACCTTCTCGCACCTCCACCTCCACCTCCACCTCTACCTTCTCGCACCTCCACCTCCACCTCCACCTCCACCTCTACCTTCTCGCACCTCCACCTCCACCTCCACCTCTACCTTCTCGCACCTCCACCTCCACCTCCACCTCTACCTTCTCGCACCTCCACCTCCACCTCCACCTCTACCTTCTCGCACCTCCACCTCCACCTCCACCTCTACCTTCTCGCACCTCCACCTTCTCGCACCTCCACCTTCTCGCACCTCCACCTCTACCTTCTCGCACCTCCACCTCCACCTCCACCTCTACCTTCTCGCACCTCCACCTCCACCTCCACCTCTACCTTCTCGCACCTCCACCTCCACCTCCACCTCTACCTTCTCGCACCTCCACCTCCACCTCGTACCTCCACCTCCTCCTCCTCCTCGTACCTCCACCTCCTACTCCTCCTCACTGTGAACACCATACCTCGAGATTGTTTGATGAGTCAATTCGATTAGAATTGCAGATAGGCTTAATCCTTGTCAATCGCCAAGGTTGTTTTTTTCACGAATAAAAAAAGGGCTTCGGGACTCGAAAGAATTGCTTGTTTAATTGATTTTTTTTTTGTATTGACTTTGGTATTTATTTTTTGTTATTTGTTTGTTTTTTTCTATATGTATTTTTTTTTTTACTTCTTTATGTAGTTTTACTTAGTTATATTTTTTATTGACTTAGTTGCCTGTTTTATGGAGTTGTTTATTTGCTTTATCGACATGTATATTTGTTATTTATCAACTGATTTATTTGTCTGATCGTAATGTTTACTGTTTTACTTGTTTATTTTTTATACTCTACTTGTTGTATTGACTTATTTGCTTATTATAT
>NW_028234406.1:26695148-26697648 GCF_977035675.1 Penaeus japonicus | reverse complement strand
ACACACATAGACACACAGACACACACACACAGACACATACAGGCACACACACACACACACACAACACACACACACACACAACACACACACACACACACACACACACACACACACACACACACACACACACACACACACACACACACACACACACACACACACACACACACACACACACACACACACACACACACACACACACACACACACACACACACACACACACACACAACTTTTCTTTCTCTGTTTGTTTCTCTCTCTATATTTTTTTCGCATGCACCCTCACACACACATACATGCACACCCAAAAACTGCATGTCTGCTAAAGAAACCTAAAAAAAGAAAGTCGAGCAGCAAACAGATGTGTACAAAATCCTTGACAAGGTCTCGACAAGGTCTTTTTTTTCTTTTGTTTCTTATTTTTCATGCTGTCTTACATAAAGAAAGGAAAAATAAAAAGAAAGTAAAAAGATCTTAAAGCCACGCCTTAAAGATGGCCTTCCTAATGGATCCCTCCTCCTCCCCCCCTCCTTCCTCCTACCCCACTCCTACCTTCCCCTTAAAACTCGATCGCCAGCCCATCTCCTCCTGCCACCTCCCCCCTCCCCCCTTTCCCTCCTTTTTCCCTCCTCTTCCCCCCTCACTCTTTCTCTTTCCCTCTCTCTCTTTCTCTTTTCCTCTCTCTCTTTCTCTTTCCCTCTCTCTCTTTCTCTTTCCCCCTCTCTCTTTCTCTTTCCCTCTCTCTCTTTCTCTTTCCCTCTCTCTCTTTCTCTCTCCCTCTCTCTCTTTCTCTCTCCCTCTCTCTCTTTCTCTCTCCCTCTCTCTCTTTCTCTTTCCCTCTCTCTCTTTCTCTTTCCCTCTCTCTCTTTCCCTCTCTCTTTCTCTTTCCCTCTCTCTCTTTCTCTTTCCCTCTCTCTCTTTCTCTTTCCCTCTCTCTCTTTCTCTTTTCCTCTCTCTCTTTCTCTTTCCCTCTCTCTCTTTCTCTCTCCCTCTCTCTCTTTCTCTTTCCCTCTCTCTCTTTCTCTTTCCCTCTCTCTCTTTCTCTCTTTCCCTCTCTTTTTTTCTCTTTCCCTCTCTCTCTTTCTCTCTTTTTCCCCCTCTCTTTCTCTCTCTCTCTCTCTCTCTTTCTCTCTCTTTCCCTCTCTCTTTCTCTTTCCCTCTCTCTCTTTCTCTTTCCCTCTCTCTCTTTCTCTTTCCCTCTCTCTCTTTCTCTTTCCCTCTCTCTCTTTCTCTTTCCCTCTCTCTCTTTCTCTTTCCCTCTCTCTTTCTCTTTCCCTCTCTCTCTTTCTCTTTCCCTCTCTCTCTTTCTCTTTCCCTCTCTCTCTTTCTCTTTCCCTCTCTCTCTTTCTCTTTCCCTCTCTCTCTTTCTCTTCCCCCCCTCTCTCTCTTTCTCTTTCCCCCCTCTCTCTCTTTCTCTTCCCCCCCTCTCTCTCTTTCTCTTTCCCCCCTCTCTCTTTCTCTTTCCCCCCTCTCTCTTTCTCTTCCCCCTCTCTCTTTCTCTTTCCCCCTCTCTCTTTCTCTTTCCCCCTCTCTCTTTCTCTTTCCCCCTCTCTCTTTCTCTTTCCCCCTCTCTCTTTCTCTTTCCCCCTCTCTCTTTCTCTTTCCCCCCCTCTCTTTCTCTTTCCCTCTCTCTCTTTCTCTTTCCCTCTCTCTCTTTCTCTTTCCCTCTCTCTCTTTCTCTTTCCCTCCCTCTCTCTTTCTCTCTCTCTCTCTTTCGCGAGTCTTTCTCCTCTTCTCTTCCCCTCTCTCTCTCTCTTCCCTCCCTCTCTCTCTCTCCTCTCTCTCTCTCTCTCTCTCTCTCCTCTCTCCCTCTCTCTCTCTCTCTCTCTCTCTCTCTCTCTCTCTCCCTCTCTCCCTCTCTCCCTCTCTCCCTCTCTCCCTCTCTCCCCTCCTCCCCCCCTCCTCTCTCATTCTTTCTCTTTCTCCCCTCCTCTCCTGTCTCTCTTCTCTCTCTCTTTCTCCCCTCCTCCCCTGTCTCTCTCTTTCTCTTTCTCTGTTTCTCTCCATGCATAATTTCCCCACGGTAAAATACCACATAGGGAGATCAATAGGAAGAACAGACACTGTGGCTGCACTTCTGTCTAGACGTCTGGTGGGGAGGGGAAGGGGGAAGGGGGGAAGAGGAGGAACAACCGCTCGTTTCCCTACTTACCACCCCTCTTCTCCTTCTCCTTCTCCATCTTACCTCTACTCATTTCCCTTCACCACTCCCATTCCCTTCACCACCCCCTTTCCCATCTCCAGCCCCTTCTCCTTCTCCTTTATTTTCCCCTCTCTCTATCATCTTTCCTCCATCCTCTCCTCCCCCTTCCCTTACCTTTCTTCCTTCCTCTCCTCCCCCTTCCCCTTCTCCCCCTTCCCCTCTCTTCCCCCTTCCCCTTCCCCTTCCCCTTTCCTCCCCCTTCCCCTTCCCCTCTCCTCCCCCTTCCCCTTCCCCTCTCCTCCCCCTTCCCCTTCCCCTCTCTTCCCCCTTCCCCTCTCCTCCCCCTTCCCCTTCCCC
>NW_028234406.1:26667648-26682648 GCF_977035675.1 Penaeus japonicus | reverse complement strand
TCCCTCCTCTCCCTCCCTCTCCTCTCCCTCCTCTCCCATCTTGCTCTTTCTCCTCCCTTCGCTCCTCCTCCTCCTCCCTCTCCCCCTCGTGAAAAAAGAAAATAGTAAATCAATGAATAAGGACAATGTTATACAAATCATGAAAATACCAAAAAAGAGGAGAACGAAAAGAAAAATAAGACACGTGAATAAATCGGAGAAAGTAGAATGGCAGAAGCCTCGACACCAGAAGTACCGAGTCGAAAGTGTTTGTAGACGCTGTGGGGCTTCTTCGGCTTGCACGCGGCGAAGACTCAAGCTTTGAAAGAGAGAAAAAAAGAGAGAGAGAAAAACATAGGAAAAAACCGAGAATTGCATGTACTTGATGTTTTTTTGGTTGCCTCCTGCGCTTTTTTTTCTTTTTTTTTATGCTTTCATTCGGTTATAACCTACATTTCTAGCCTTTTTGTTGTTGTCTCGTGGCGATGTTCCTGGAACTCCCAGATTCATCATCTTGATTTCAACCCAATCTGCTGCCTTCTTTCCCTTGTAAACAATAAATAAAGTGAATGTTGTAGCATCAGTCTTGAGTGGTTACGATTCGTCTCCTGAATCAACGGTGTGCTCACCTTTGTTTTTGGTTGCCAAAGCGGTCGACAATCTGGGCGGTTTACATTGTATTATGTGCCTTACGGTTTTCGGGAAGTGGATGTGAATGAGAGAGGGTAATTTCAAGATGAATTTATAAGAGGTTTCAGTTGCGTAATACAGTTCTCAACATGTTAAATAGATAAAGTTTAAGTGTGAATGAAAACGAGAATAATTGCACTTCTTTATGAATTATGTTCTCCCCCAGTTTGTTCGTTATTGCACCATTTCATAACATACGCATGCAATATACTTCGGCAGCTGCGCCATTGTTCTCGTGCAGCCTTTAAATTCGACAGTTCTAAATTCAATCTGTCGTGTAAATGGGTATTTCTCAATAAAATACAATATGGGATTGTATATTCAGTTACTAATCCATGACTAATACGACTCATGGTTCGCTCACACTACTCTCTCGCCGATGTATTAAAGATTACTTCTTGGTTGCCCTTCTCTCTTTATAGAGAATAGGATATTGTGAATGGAAGGGCTGCTGGTTGAAGTGGAGGAAGGAAGGGAGAAAGGGAGGGAGGAATGAAGGAAGGATGGAAGGGAGGAACGAAGGAAGGATAGAAGGGGAGTATTGCAAAAGGGTTGTTTTAGGTCAGAAGAGCTGGATGGGGGGAGGGGGGAGGGGCGACGTCCGAGTGGATGTTGGCAAGGATGGGGAAGATATATATATGGATAACTCCAGTGGATGAACAAGTTGGGAAGAGTGGCATAAATGGAAACAATGACCAATGAAAATGTGGACGAAGGGGAATAAAGGAGAGGGAGAAGGAAGGAAGGAGAAAGTAACGTAAGAGAAAAGCTGGATATTTTTCTGAAGTAGAGGTTTGTGATGCATAGAGGGTAACCTTTGCTCAAATGCAGCATTATCGATTTTTTTTAGTGTCCAAAAAAGGTAGAAAGGGTAGAAAAAAAATGTATAAGGTTTGCACAAAAAAATATATAATATTTTGCACGACTTGAGCCTGTTTATAGGTCCGTTTCAGACGCATCGATTTTTTGCCCGTGCAAACTGTGCGACTCGGGGACTGTGTTACATTTTGTGTAATCTTTTAATCTTCTCTAACTCGTTTGAGAATGTGTAAAGCGGTTACAGTTGTCATTGTTCGCTTGACTTACATTTTCGCCTTTTTTTACTTGTCATTATTAGTTATATTCTTAGTCGTTACTGTTCTTGAATATTCGTTGAGGAAAACTGTTCAAATTAAACGAATGTTTCATCACCATCACCACCCGCAAACAGCACCATCACCACCACAAACAAAACCATCACCACCACCACCACAAACAAAACCATCACCACCACCACCACAAACAAAACCATCACCACCACCACCACAAACAAAACCATCACCACCACCACCACAAACAAAACCATCACCACCACCACAAACAAAACCATCACCACCACCACCACCAACAAAACCATCACCACCACCACCACCAACAAAACCATCACCACCACCACCACAAACAAAACCATCACCACCACCACCACAAACAAAACCATCACCACCACCACCACAAACAAAACCATCACCACCACCACCACAAACAAAACCATCACCACCACCACCACAAATAAAACCATCACCACCACCACCACAAACAAAACCATCACCACCACCACCACAAACAAAACCATCACCACCACCACCACAAACAAAACCATCACCACCACCACCACAAACAACACCACCACCACCACCACAAACAAAACCATCACCACCACAAACAAAACCATCACCACCACCACCACAAACAAAACCATCACCACCACCACCACAAACAAAACCATCACCACCACCACCACAAACAAAACCATCACCACCACCACCACAAACAAAACCATCACCACCACCACCACAAACAAAACCATCACCACCACAAACAAAACCATCACCACCACAAACAAAACCATCACCACCACAAACAAAACCATCACCACCACAAACAAAACCATCACCACCACAAACAAAACCATCACCACCACCACCACAAACAAAACCATCACCACCACCACGCACAAACACCATCACCACCACCACCACCCCAAACAACAGCAACAGCATCACCACCACCACCCACAAACACCACCACCACCCACAAACACCATCACCACCCACAAACACCATCACCACCCACAAACACCACCACCACCCACAAACACCATCACCACCCACAAACACCATTACCACCACAAACATAACCATCACCACCACAAACAAAACCATCACCACTACCACCCACAAACACCATCACCACCCATAAACACCATCACCACCCATAAACACCATCACCACCCACAAACACCATCACCACCCACAAACACCACCACCACCCACAAACACCACCACCACCCACAAACACCATCACCACCCACAAACACCATCACCACCCACAAACATAACCATCACCACCACAAACAAAACCATCACCACTACCACCCACAAACACCATCACCACCCATAAACACCATCACCACCCACAAACTCCATCACCACCCACAAACACCATCACCACCCACAAACACCATCACCACCCACAAACACCATCACCACCCACAAACACCATCACCACCCACAAACACCATCACCACCCACAAACACCATCACCACCCACAAACACCATCACCACCCACAAACACCATCACCACCACAAACACCATCACCACCACAAACACCATCACCACCACAAACACCATTACCACCACAAACACCATCACCACCACAAACACCATCACCACCACAAACACCATCACCACCACAAACACCATTACCATCACAAATACCATTACCATCAGAAATACCATTACCACCACAAACACCATTACCACCACAAACACCATTACCACCACAAACAAAACCATCACCACTACCACCCACAAACACCATTACCACCACAAACACCATCACCACCACAAACAAAACCATCACCACTACCACCCACAAACACCATTACCACCACAAACATAACCATCACCACAAACAAAACCATCACCACTACCACCCACAAACACCATCACCACCACAAACACCCACAAACAACAACACCATCATCACCACAACCCACAAACAACAACACCATCATCACCACAACCCACAAACAACAACACCATCATCACCACAACCCACAAACAACACCATCACCACCATCTCCATTTCCTGTCAGTGCGGTCTTCGTGCTCCGAAACTGATGTTGATGTCAAAACTTTATTTTACCAGTTGTGCAAATGAGGCGCAACTCATAACTTCTAACGGCTTTCAATATTTGTAGCTTCGGCCAACTATGGGCAACTCTGCACGCTTTGAAATACGAATCGTTTTGCTCTATTTTTCCGTTTTTTTTTTCTTTTTCTTTTTAATGAAGCTCTTATGATTTTTTTCTGTTTTAATCTTTTCTCCGAGTTGATTTTCTTCAGCGCAACTTCGTATTTTCCCTTTCTTTTCTTCCCACCCTCACCCCTAGCCCCCGCCCTCACCCTTAGTCCCCACCCCTTACCCTCACCCCTAACCCCCCTTACCCTCACCCCTAACCCCCCTTACCCTCACCCCTAACCCCCCTTACCCTCACCCCTAACCCCATTAACCCTCACCCCTAACCCCCTTAACCCTCACCCCTAACCCCCTTAACCCTCACCCCTAACCCCCTTAACCCTCACCCCTAACCCCCTTAACCCTCACCCCTAACCCCCTTAACCCTCACCCCTAACCCCCTTAACCCTCACCCCTAACCCCCTTAACCCTCACCCCTAACCCCCTTAACCCTCACCCCTAACCCCCTTAACCCTCACCCCTAACCCTCACCTTCACGTCTAACCCCCAACCCCTAACCCCATCTCTCCCTGTTTTCCCCCAATCCCCCTTCCCCCGTTTTCCCCCAACCCCCCCTCCCCCGTTTTCCCCCAACCCCCCCTCCCCCCGTTTTCCCCCACCCCCCCTTCCCCGTTTCCCCCCAACTCCCCTCCCCCCGTTTTCCCCCACCCCCCCCCTCCCCCCGTTTTCCCCCAACCCCCCCTCCCCCCGTTTTCCCCCAACCCCCCCTCCCCCGTTTTCCCCCAACCCCCCTCCCCCCGTTTCCCCCCTCGAAATAAATGGGCCGGTGGCATTAGCAAGTGTTCTCGGTAGTCGGTCGTTATATGAATATCGCAGGTGTCGCCACAAGTGTACATTTTGTTTATATCACAAGGGTGTTGGTTCTTTTTTTCTCTCTCTCGCGCCTTTTCTATCTCCCCCTCTCTTGTCTCTTCTCTCTCCCCCTCTCTCGTCTCTTCTCTCTCCCCCTTTCTCGTCTCTTCTCTCTCCCCCTTTCTCGTCTTTTCTCTCTCCCCCAGTCTCGTCTCTTCTCTCTCCCCCACTCTCGTCTCTTCTCTCTCCCCCTTTCTCGTCTTTTCTCTCTCCCCCACTCTCGTCTTTTCTCTCTCCCCCTCTCTCGTCTCTTCTCTCTCCCCCTTTCTCGTCTCTTCTCTCTCCCCCTTTCTCGTCTCTTCTCTCTCCCCCACTCTCGTCTTTTCTCTCTCTCCCCCACTCTCGTCTTTTCTCTCTCTCCCCCACTCTCGTCTTTTCTCTCTCTCCCCCATCCTCTCGTCTTTTCTCTCTCTCCCCCACTCTCGTCTTTTCTCTCTCTCCCCCAGTCTCGTCTTTTCTCTCCCCAGTTCTCGTCTTTTCTCTCTCCCCCTCTCTCGTCTTTTCTCTCTCCCCCTCTCTCCCCCAGTCTCGTCTTTTCTCTCTCCCCCAGTCTCGTCTTTTCTCTCTCCCCCAGTCTCGTCTTTTCTCTCTCCCCCAGTCTCGTCTTTTCTCTCTCCCCCACTCTCGTCTTTTCTCTCTCCCCCAGTCTCGTCTTTTCTCTCTCCCCCAGTCTCGTCTTTTCTCTCTCCCCCAGTCTCGTCTTTTCTCTCTCCCCCAGTCTCGTCTTTTCTCTCTCCCCCAGTCTCGTCTTTTCTCTCTCCCCCAGTCTCCTCCCTCCCGATCTCGTCTCTTCTCTCTCCCCCAGTCTCGTCTTTTCTCTCTCTCCCCCACTCTCGTCTCTTCTCTCTCCCCCACTCTCGTCTCTTCTCTCTCCCCCACTCTCGTCTTTTCTCTCTCTCCCCCAGTCTCGTCTTTTCTCTCTCTCCTCCAGTCTCGTCCGCTCTCTCTCTCCCCCAGTCTCGTCTTTTCTCTCTCCCCCAGTCTCGTCTTTTCTCTCTCTCCCCCAGTCTCGTCTTTTCTCTCTCTCCCCCCAGTCTCTTCTTTTCTCTCTCTCCCCCACTCTCGTCTTTTCTCTCTCTCCCCCCCCCTCTGCTTCTCTCTCTCCCCCCCGTCTCGTCTTTTCTCTCTCTCCCCCACTCTCGTCTTTTCTCTCTCTCCCCCAGTCTCGTCTTTTCTCTCTCTCCCCCAGTCTCGTCTTTTCTCTCTCTCCCCCAGTCTCGTCTTTTCTCTCTCTCCCCCCCTCTCCTCTTTTCTCTCTCCCCCCCCCCCTCCTCTTTTCTCTCTCTCCCCCCCTCTCTTTTCTCTCTCTCCCCCAGTCTCGTCTTTTCTCTCTCTCCCCCAGTCTCGTCTTTTCTCTCTCTCCCCCAGTCTCGTCTTTTCTCTCTCTCCCCCAGTCTCGTCTTTTCTCTCTCTCCCCCAGTCTCGTCTTTTCTCTCTCTCCCCCAGTCTCGTCTTTTCTCTCTCTCCCCCAGTCTCGTCTTTTCTCTCTCTCCCCCAGTCTCGTCTTTTCTCTCTCTCCCCCAGTCTCGTCTTTTCTCTCTCTCCCCCAGTCTCGTCTTTTCTCTCTCTCCCCCAGTCTCGTCTTTTCTCTCTCTCCCCCAGTCTCGTCTTTTCTCTCTCTCCCCCAGTCTCGTCTTTTCTCTCTCTCCCCCAGTCTCGTCTTTTCTCTCTCTCCCCCAGTCTCGTCTTTTCTCTCTCTCCCCCACTCTCGTCTTTTCTCTCTCTCCCCCACTCTCGTCTTTTCTCTCTCTCCCCCAGTCTCGTCTTTTCTCTCTCCCCCACTCTCGTCTTTTCTCTCTCTCCCCCACTCTCGTCTTTTCTCTCTCTCCCCCAGTCTCGTCTTTTCTCTCTCTCCCCCAGTCTCGTCTTTTCTCTCTCTCCCCCAGTCTCGTCTTTTCTCTCTCTCCCCCACTCTCGTCTTTTCTCTCTCCCCCCCCCCCCTCTTTTCTCTCTCCCCCCCCCTCCTCTTTTCTCTCTCCCCCCCCCTCTCGTCCCCTCTCTCTCTCCCCCACTCTCGCCCCCTCTCTCTCTCCCCCACTCTCGTCTTTTCTCTCTCTCCCCCACTCTCGTCTTTTCTCTCTCTCTCCCCCACTCTCGTCTTTTCTCTCTCTCCCCCACTCTCTCGTCTTTTCTCTCGTCTCTTCTCTCTCTCCCCCACTCTCGTCTTTTCTCTCTCTCCCCCACTCTCGTCTTTTCTCTCTCTCCCCCTCTCTCGTGTTTTCTCTCTCTCCCCCACTCTCTCGCTGTCTCTCTCCCCCAGTCTCGTCTTTTCTCTCTCTCCCCCACTCTCGTCTTTTCTCTCTCTCCCCCACTCTCGTCTTTTCTCTCTCTCCCCCCCTCTCGTCTTTTCTCTCTCTCCCCCACTCTCGTCTTTTCTCTCTCTCCCCCACTCTCGTCTTTTCTCTCTCTCCCCCACTCTCGTCTTTTCTCTCTCCCCCCCTCTCGTCTTTTCTCTCTCTCCCCCACTCTCGTCTTTTCTCTCTCTCCCCCACTCTCGTCTTTTCTCTCTCTCCCCCACTCTCGTCTTTTCTCTCTCTCCCCCACTCTCGTCTTTTCTCTCTCTCCCCCACTCTCGTCTTTTCTCTCTCTCCCCCACTCTCGTCTTTTCTCTCTCTCCCCCACTCTCGTCTTTTCTCTCTCCCCCCCCCTCTCGTCTTCTCTCTCTCTCCCTCTCTCTCTCTCTCTCTCTCTCTCTCTCTCTCTCTCTCTCTCTCTCTCTCTCTCTCTCTCTCTCTCTCTCTCTCTCTCTCTCTCTCTCTCTCTCTCTCTACGTGTGCACGCTTCCACGTTTCATAGAAATGTTTCTAGTATGCATGTTCTCCTGGTAAAATGCGTGATACATTACTGATATCTAATGGAATTTTGCCAATCTGCGCCTTGTCTGGGAATTGCGGTGTGTGTGTGTTTATATATAATGACTGGAAATTGGGATAAATGGAGCCGTAGGAAGATAAAATACTAATGTTCTTTTTGAGCTGTGTGCGCGCGCCCATGTGCAGTATTTGTAGGTATTTGTACATCTGTTATATTGTGTTTTTGAATAAATTATTTGACTCTATTTTATTTTCCGTTTCAGGTAAGATCGGAAATGGATTTTCTCAGGATCCTCTGGGCGTACGTATTGGTGGTTGTGATGTACCATAATTATTTGTACTAGTGCATATGTGTATTGTAGAAGTGTAGTTTAAATATACTATACAAAGAATGATATGTATATCTATATATATGTATGTATATATGTATGTATATGTATGTATATATGTGTATATGTATGCATATATGTGTATATGTATGCATATATGTGTATATGTATGTATATATGTGTATATGTATGTATATATGTGTATATGTATGTATATATGTGTATATGTATGTATATATGTGTATATGTATGTATATGTATATACATATATCTATACATATGTATATACATATGTATATACATATATATACACATACGTATATACATATAAATATATATATATATATATGTTTATGTATATAATATATAAATATACATTGGTTTTTATATATATATATAATATACACATATGTACATACATATATGTATACATATGTATATATTTACATATATATACATATTATATACATGGATATATACACACATGTATATATACATATGTATATGTATATATATGTATATATATATGTATATGTATATATATGTATATATATATGTATATGTATATATATGTATATGTATACATATGTATATATATGTATATATATGCATATGTATATATATGTATATGTACATATGTATATATATGTGTATATATATGTGTATATTTATGTATATATACATATGTGTATATATATGTAATATACATATTGTATATATTATGTTATATGTATATATACATATGTGTATATATATGTATATATACATATGTAATATGTTATATATATGTATATATACATATGTGTATATATGTATATATATGGGGGGGGGGGGGTGTATATATGTCGTATAATGTATATATATGTTTATATATGTATTATATTATAATATGTTATATATATGCATATGTATAATATATGTATATATACATTATACATATGTATATATGTATATATGTATATATACATATGTATATATAGTATATATACATATGTATTATATACATATATACATTGTATATATGTATAGTATATATACATATGTATAATATTTATATATATACATATGTATATATTGTATGTATATATCATACATATGTATATATTGTATGTATATATCATACATATGTATATATTGTATGTATATATCATACATATGTATATATTGTATGTATATATCATACATATGTATATATTGTATGTATATATCATACATATGTATATATTGTATATATATACATATGTATGTATATATGTATATATGTATATATATACATACATATATACATATATACATACATATGTATATATATACATATATATACATATTTATGTATATATGTATATATATACATATTATATACATATGTAAATATATACATATGTATATGTAATATATGTATTATATATTATATATATACATATGTATATATAAGTATATATATACATATATATACATATGTATATATATGTATATATACATATGTATATATATGTATATAAACATATATATACAAATGTATATAAATATATAATTATATACATAATACATACATACATATGTATATATATCATATATATACATACATATACATATGTATATATATACATATATATACATATGTATATATATGTATATATATGATATAATATACATATGTATATATTAAAAATATGTATATATTATACATATTAATGTATTATATATATGTATATATATACTATATGTATAAGTAGTATATAAATGTCTTTAATATACAAGTCTCAGTATACATTGTAATATAATGTATATATATACATATGTAATGTATTAAATACACAATATGTATATATATACATATGTATACAAACCTGTATGTATATAAATTATATATATACATATGTATACCATATATATATGTATATATACAATATATACTATTAATATTATGTATATACTACATATCAATAACATAATGTATTATGTATAAATATGTATATATATACATACGTATACATATGTAAGGCGGGGGGGGGGGGCATATATGAATATATACATATTAATGTATGTATATATATTTAATAATATCCCCCACAAATGTATATTATGTATATATATGTATATGTATATATACATATGTATATATATACATATGTATACATATGTATATACACATATGTATACATATGTATATATATACATATGTATACATATGTATATATATACATATGTATATATATACATATATACATATTATACATATGTAATATGTATATATACATATGTATACATATGTAAATATATACATATGTATATATACATATATACATATTATACATATTTATATATTATATATATATGCATATACATACATATGTATATATTATACATATGTTTATATATATGTAAATATATACATATGTATATATACATATGTATATATATGTATATATACATATGTATATATGTACATGTTTATATATAGATTATATATACATTCATATGTATACATATGTATAATATACATTATATATATAACATATACATGTATATCATATACATATATATATGTGAGTGCATATATATACATATGTACATATGTATATATATGTATATATGTATATATACATATGTATGTATATATGTATATATACATATTTATGTATATATGTATATATACATATGTATGTATATATGTATATATACATAAGTATGTATATATTATATAATAACATATGTATGTATATATGTATATATACATATGTATGTATATATGTATATATACAATGTATGTATATAAAAAATTTATATATACATATGTATGTATATATGTATATATACATAATTATGTATATATGTATATATACATATGAATGTATATATGTATATATACATATGTATGTATATATGTTTTAATACATATGTATGTATTGACCATATACATATGTTTCAAGGATTTATATATGTATATATACATATGTATGTATATATGTATATATAACATATGTATGTATATATGTATATATACATATGTAATTATATATGTATAATACATATGTATGTATATATGTATAATATACATATGGGGGTTATGTATATATGTATATATACATATTGTTTGTATGTAATATATGTATATATATCATATGTATGTATATATGTAATATACATATGTATGTAATATATGTATTATACATATGTATGTATATATATATATACATATGAATGTATGTATATATATATATATATATGTATATATGTATATATACATATGTATGTATATATACATATGTATGTATATATGTATATATACATATGTATGTATATATGTATATATACATATGTATGTATATATGTATATATACATATGTATGTATATATGTATATATACATATGTATGTATATATGTATATATACATATGTATGTATATATGTATATATACATATGTATGTATATATGTATATATACATATGTATGTATATATGTATATATACATATGTATGTATATATGTATATATACATATGTATGTATATATACATATGTATGTATATATGTATATATGTATACATGTATGTATATATGTATATATGTATACATGTGTGTATATATGTATATATGTATACATGTGTGTATATATGTATATATGTATACATGTGTGTATATATGTATACATGTGTGTATATATGTATATATGTATACATGTGTGTATATATGTATATATGTATACATGTGTGTATATATGTATATATGTATACATGTGTGTATATATGTATATATGTATACATGTGTTTATATATACATATGTATACATGTGTTTATATATACATATGTATACATGTGTTTATATATACATATGTATACATATGTATATATAAACACATGTATAGATGTGTGTGTGTGCGCGCACTCACACACACATACATACACATGCATATACACATACACACACATACATTCATACACACACAATCATATATGGAAATAGATAATTGCAGTATAATTCAACTGTAAGTGGGCACAGACATGATTGCATGAATACATGCATACATAAGTGCCATTAAATGAATGCAAGGATCTTCCACAAGGTCATGAAATCGAAGAAAATTAGCTGTGGCTGTGCAAGAGAATTTGCCATGCAATAAACTCACGATTGCCATAACGTCCAGTCCGATTGTGATTTTTTTTTGGGGGGTGGGGTGGGGTGGGGGTGGAGACGTTCGTGCGTCGGGTGTGGGCTACTCCCTGGTCTGGCTTATAGTTTCCCAATGGGTGGCTTGGCTTGGAGGCACTCGTCCAGGTACGCTCTAGGCCTTGAAGTCTGTATATCCGAGTCTGTGTATGATTCTGTTTCGGTTCGGAGACTTGGAATACACACAACCGGTTTTGTATTAAAAGGACGTTTGCTTAAACAGAAAATCAGGCAAAATAAAGTAAAATAAGATAGTAAGAAAATAAAGTAAAAGTAAAGGGGGGAGGGGGGCAACACAGACTGAAAGATAGGTCAAAGGTGGAAGAGTTGATGGGTAGATACACTAAGATTGGTGGCCTGGCATGAATTTGATAGACAGGCATATTGATATGATAATGATTAATAGTCATACGTATTTGAATGCTAGATATATAGATATCCTCCACACACCTGACTCAATAGATCTCTATTTGGTTTTATATATGGGTCGCCATCCCCGCTTGTCAGTTATCGCCTGTATGTTTGCCGAGTCTGTCTGTCGGTCTGTCTCAGGGAAATCCATCGGCGTGAACATATCGGTTAATGAATGCCCCGTAAGGATGGGATTGTGTATGATTGGCTTGGCGCAGCTGCGAGGGGGTACAAATGCGTTTAGGACACTTGCGCTGCCAAAGGGGGGGGGAACTGGGGATGTTTCCTTTTCTCTCTCTCTCTCTCTCTCCCCTTTCCCTCTCTCTCTCCACCTCCAAACCTATCCCTCGCTCTCCCTCTCCACCCTTTCCCTACTCACTCCCTCCAACCCCTTCCCCCTCACTCTCTTTCCACCTCCCTTTTCCCCTCTCTCTCTCTCCACCCCTTTCCCTCTCTCTCTCTCTCTCAACCCTTTCCCTCTCTCTCTCTCCCCCCTTTCCCTCTCTCTCTCTCTCCCCTTTCCCTCTCTCTCTCCACCCCTTTCCCTCTCTCTCTCCACCCCTTTCCCTCTCTCTCTCTCCACCCCTTTCCCCTCTCTCTCTCTCCACCCCTTTCCCCTCTCTCTCTCTCCACCCCTTTCCCTCTCTCTCTCTCTCCACCCCTTTCCCCTCTCTCTCTCTCCACCCCTTTCCCCTCTCTCTCTCTCCACCCCTTTCCCTCTCTCTCTCTCTCCCCCCCTTTCCCTCTCTCTCTCTCTCCACCCCTTTCCCTCCCTCTCTCTCTCCACCCCTTTCCCTCCCTCTCTCTCTCCACCCCTTTCCCTCCCTCTCTCTCTCCACCCTTTTCCCTCTCTCTCTCTCTCTCTCCACCCTTTTCCCTCTCTCTCTCTCTCCACCCTTTTCCCTCTCTCTCTCTCTCCCCCCCCCCCCCTCTCTCTCTCTCCCCCCCCCTCCCTCTCTCTCTCTCTCCACCCCTTTCCCTCTCTCTCTCTCTCCACCCCTTTCCCTCTCTCTCTCTCTCCCCCCCTTTCCCTCTCTCTCTCTCTCCACCCCTTTCCCTCTCTCTCTCTCTCCACCCCTTTCCCTCTCTCTCTCTCTCCACCCCTTTTCCTCTCTCTCTCTCTCCACCCCTTTTCCTCTCTCTCTCTCCCCCCCTTTCCCTCTCTCTCTCTCTCCACCCCTTTTCCTCTCTCTCTCTCTCTCCACCCCTTTTCCTCTCTCTCTCTCTCTCCACCCCTTTTCCTCTCTCTCTCTCTCCACCCCTTTCCTCCCTCCCTCTCCCAACCGTCATCAGAGCCTCTCGCTCTCTTCTCCAACCCCTTTTCCTCTCTCTCTCTCTTTACCCTCCTCTCTCTCTCTCACCCCCTTTTCCTTTCTCTCTCTCTCTCTATCCTCCAATTTCCATCGATCTCCTCTCCAAACCCTTGCCTATCTCTCTCGCTCCCCACCCACTTGTCCTCTCTCTCTTCTCTTCGCTCCCCGTTTCACTCTCTTCTCTCTCCATCATCCCCTTTTCCTCGCTCTCTCTCTCCACCCCCCTTTTCCGCTCTCTCTCTCTCATCCACCCTTTTTCCTCTCTCTCTCCCCTCCTCCCTTTTGTCCTCTCTACTCATCTCTCCACCCCTTTTCCTCTCTCTCTCTCTCCACCCCTTTTCCTCTCTCTCTCTCTCTCCACCCCTTTTCCTCTCTCTCTCTCTCCACCCCTTTCCCTCTCTCTCTCTCTCTCCTACACTAGCCCCTCTCTCTCTCTCCACCCCTTTCCCTCTCTCTCACTCTCCACCCCTTTCCTCTCTCTCTCTCCACCACCCCCGTTTCCGCTCTCTCCTCATCTCTCCCCTCTCCCTCTCTCTCTCTCTCCCCCCCTTTTCCTCTCTCTCTCTCTCCACCCCTTTTCCTCTCTCTCTCTCTCCAACCCTTTTCCTCTCTCTCTCTCTCCAACCCTTTCTCTCTCTCTCCACCCCACCTTTTCCTCTCCTCCTCCTCTCCACCCTTTTCCTCCACTCCACCCCCCTCTCCCCCTCTCTCTCTCTCTCCCCCCCTCTCCCTCTCTCTCTCTCTCCCCCCCTTTCCCTCTCTCTCTCTCTCCCCCCCTTTTCCTCTCTCTCTCTCTCCACCCCTTTTCCTCTCTCTCTCTCTCCACCCCTTTTCCTCTCTCTCTCTCTCCACCCCTTTTCCTCTCTCTCTCTCTCCACCCCTTTTCCTCTCTCTCTCTCCCCCCCTCTTCCTCTCACCACCCCTTTTTCCCCCAACGCGCTCTCCACCCCTTTTCCTCGCTCTCTCTCTCCACCCCTTTCCTCGCGCTTGGGGGGTCTCTCCTCCCCTCTCTCTCTCTCTCTCCACCCCTTTTCCTCTCTCTCTCTCTCTCCCCCCCTTTTCCTCTCTCTCTCTCTCCCCCCCTTTTCCTCTCTCTCTCTCTCTCTCCACCCCTTTTCCTCTCTCTCTCTCTCTCTCCACC
>NW_028234406.1:26645148-26662648 GCF_977035675.1 Penaeus japonicus | reverse complement strand
GCGATGTGTTTTATTTACTGTATTGTTGTTGTTTTGTGTGTGTTGATATTATGTGTTTTGTGGTGTATGTGTGTGTGTTATGTGCGAGGGAATAGATGTGTAGGAAATAGTCGGGGGTAAGGGGGGAAGGAAGTGGTACGAAATGGTGTACACAATTTGTCGTGGGTTAGGGGTGGGGTTGGGGTTGGGGTAGGGTGGGTTAGGTGGTAGGGAAGGGAGTTTGCCGAGACAAGGGGGGAGGGGAGGGGGGGGGGGATTCGCCCGGACGGCTGTACTACTTCCGCGAATACGCTGTGTTATTGAGAGAACATTTGCTCGGCGATAAGAGGACGACCTTATGAACACTTTCGTCAGTTGAGCCAACAGTTGAGGGGAGGGGGTTCCCCTCCCCCAAAACCCCCCATACTCCCCACTTCTTCCATGTTCTTCCTCATCCTGTTTTTGCTTTTCTTCCTTTCCTTCCATCCGTCAATCTTTTCATTTCTCTATCTGTCTATGCATGTCTATGTGCTTGTTATGTTTGTCTGTCTGTTTGTCTCTATTAGTCTATTCAACTCCTTTCCTCCCTCATACCCTCCCTCCCCTCCCACCTTCCCTTTCCTCCCTCATACCCTCCCTCCCCTCCCACCTCTCCTTTCCTCCCTCATACCCTCCCTCCCCTCCCAGTCGAAGCCGCTTGCTTCTGGGTGTTTGTATCCTCCTTTCTACAGGACGCTGTCTTCTCTTTCTTTCTCATTCTCTCTCCCTCCCCTCTCTTCCCTCTCTTCTGTTTCTCATTTTCTCTCTCTCTCTCCCCTCTCTCTCTCTCTCTATCTCTATCCTCTCCCCTTCTCTGCCTTTCTTCCCTCACGTTCTCATTCCATCCCTCTCCCTCCTCTCTCCCTCTTCCCCCTTTCCCTTTCCCTTTCCCTTCCCCTCCCCCTCCTTCCCTCCCTCCCTCCCTCTCCCCTCATGTTCTCACTTCAACCTACTCTCCCTCTCCCTAATCCATCGTCCCTCCTTCTCTTCCCCCCCCTCCCTTCTCCCTCCCTCCCTCTTCCCTCCCTCCCTCTTCCCTCCCTCCTGCCCCCCTCACGCTCTCCGACCGGCATCCGCGTTCTGCTTGACCTTAATCCATTTATTCTGATGCGGCCGACTCGATTGGCGATTCTCATTCCAGTCTGCTTCCTTTGATATCACTGACGGGAGTCGCGGTCTGGTTGCGTTGTAGGTGGAGCTGGAGGTGGAAGATGTAGAAGAGGGAGGTGGAAGAGGATATGGAAATGGAAGGGAGATTAATGGAAGATACTATACTCGATGAAAAAAAAACTTCAGTGTAACAAAACAAGACAAACAAAATATGAAATACAGCGAGAACCCCCTCCCCCCCAAACAACAACAACAACAACAACAAAAATCTGAAAAAGTATATTTCCGTCGACGTTCGTGTCCCCTTCCCCTTCGTTTGGCCAACGGATGAACCCGAATGACGCAGCGGATGATAAGCTCTCGCGCTGACGGCTGTCGGATTGATGTCTCTTCGTCTCGTTCTCATTCGAGTCTTTTTTGGCATGGCTGTCTGTATGTCGTTGCCGTTGGTTGTCTGTCTCGCTTTTCTTTTCGTCTGTTCTTTGTTCCTCCTTGGTCATTGTCTGTCTGTCACTGTTTGTCTGTCGCTCTTCTCGTTTTGTCTTTGGGCATTGCCTCTTGTCTGTTACTGCTCGTCTGTTGCTGTCTACCGTCTTTTATCAGCTCGTATTTGCTCATTATCTGCTGTCTGTCACTGCTTTGTCACTGTTCGCCTGTCATTGTTTTCTGTGCGTCTTTAGCCACTGCTGTCTCTTAAGACTCGTTTGTATGTGCCACGTGTTTGCGAAATTTGTCTTTCCTCTTCACTTGCTCGTCTGTCGTTGCTATCCATCCATCACTGTCACTTGTTCTAGTCACTGTCACTGGTGGCACTGTCGCCTGTCTGTCACTTCCTCTCCGGCCTAGGTCTCGTTGCTCGTCTTCAAGCAGTCGCCGACGGGCTTGGAGATCGCGGGCGGGCGAGGCGGGCGAGGCGGGCGGGGCGGCCGAACGGAGACGTCCTCGGGAAGCCGTATCGCAGTTGGTTCATGCGAGGGACTGTTTACGACAGGGGAGGGCGAGGGATTGCAAGGGCGGGAGGGGGGAGATTAAGAATGAGGGGTTTTATTCTACGTTAAACAAATCTCTCTTTCTTTCTTTCTTTCTTTCTTTCTTTCTTTCTTTCTCTCTTTCTTTCTTTCTCTCTTTCTTTCTTTCTCTCTTTTTCTCTTTCTCTCTTTCTTTTTCTCTTTCTCTCTTTCTCTCTTTCTCTCTTTCTCTCTTTCTCTCTTTCTCTCTTTCTCCTCTCTCTTTCTCTCTCTCTTTCTCCTCTCTCTTTCTCTCGCTTCTCTCTCTCTCTCTTTCTCCTCTCTCTTTCTCTCTCTTCTCTCCCTCTCTCTCTCTCTCTCTCTCTCTCTCTCTCTCTCTCACACACACACACACACACACACACACACACACACACACACACTTTTATCGCTCTCTCTCTCTTTCTCCCCCTTTCGCTCTCTTTCTCGCTCCCCATTTCTCTCTCCACCTCACTCAATTTCTTTTGTTGCTTATTCCTCCCACTCCCTGCGAGATACGTTACAAGCAACATGGCCGACAAGTGTTGATACTTATCGAACATATTGCTTCATTCCTTCTTAAGGAAAGGTGGGTGATAATTGCGTCTTAATTACGTGGATAAAAAGTGGTTCTTCCTCCCGGATAATTGTATGAAAATGAGCTTGCAGGTGAGTGTCATTAGAAGGATTTGCATTCTTTTGCACTCAAATTTTGACAAATAAAATGTCTGTTGGCATTTGTGAATATTAGTTTACGAAATAGTTCATTCATAAATGAAGTTATGTTGTATGATTTTAGGGGGAAATTACTATATAATACACGCTCGTATCATTTGTTTGCAGTGCTTAGATTATTTTCCATATAGATTTTCTTTGTTTGTTTTAAGAATACGATAATTGAAGGATATTTTATCACCTTGATGATGATGATGAAAACGATGACGATAATGATGAAAACGATGATGATGATGATGAAAACGATGATGATGATGATGAAAACGATGATGATGATGATGAAAACGATGATGATGATGACGATGATGATGATGACGAAAACGATGATGATGATGATGAAAACGATGATGATGATGAAAACGATGATGATGATGATGAAAACGATGATGATGATGATGAAAACGATGATGATGATGATGAAAACGATGATGATGATGATGAAAACGATGATGATGATGATGAAAACGATGATGATGATGATGAAAACGATGATGATGATGAAAACGATGATGATGATGATGAAAACGATGATGATGATGATGAAAACGATGATGATGATGAAAACGATGACGATAATGATGAAAACGATGATGATGATGATGAAAACGATGATGATGATGAAAACGATGACGATAATGATGAAAACGATGATGATGATGATGAAAACGATGATGATGATGAAAACGATGATGATGATGATGAAAACGATGATGATGATGATGAAAACGATGATGATGATGATGAAAACGATGATGATGATGATGAAAACGATGATGATGATGATGAAAACGATGATGATGATGATGAAAACGATGATGATGATGATGAAAACGATAATGATGATGATGAAAACGATGATGATGATGAAGCAAACGATGATAAAGAAAACGATGATGATGATGATGAAGCAAACGATGATAAAGAAAACGATGATGATGATGATGATGACAACGATGACGATAATGATGAAAACGATGATGATGATGATGAAAACGATAATGATGATGATGAAAACGATGACGATAATGATGAAAACGATGATGATGATGATGAAAACGATGATGATGATGATGAAAACGATGATGATGATGATGAAAACGATGATGATGATGATGAAAACGATGATGATGATGATGAAAACGATGATGATGATGATGAAAACGATGATGATGATGATGAAAACGATGATGATGATGATGAAAACGATGATGATGATGATGAAAACGATGATGATGATGATGAAAACGATGATGATGATGATGAAAATGATGATGATGATGAAAATGATGATGATGGTGAAAATGATGATGATGGTGAAAATGATGATGATGATGAAAACGATGACACTGATGATGAACACGATGATGATGATGATGAAGACGATGATGATGATGATGAAAACGAGAATGATGATGATGATGACGACGATGATGATGATGATGAAAACGAGAATGATGATGATGAAGCAAACGATGATAAAGAAAACGATGATGATGATGATGACAACGATGATGATGATGATGACTAAAACGATGATGATGATGATGAGAACGATGATGATGATGATGACTAAAACGATGATGATGATGAAAACGATGATGATGATGAAAACGATGACACTGATGATGAAAACGATGATGATGATGATGAAAACGATGATGATGATGAAAACGATGATGATGATGAAAACGATGATGATGATGATACGGAAAACGATAATGATAATGATGAAAACGATGATGATGATGATGAAAAGGATGATGATGATGATGATGAAAACGAGAATGATGATGATGATGAAGACGATGATGATGATGAAAACGATGACACTGACAATGAACACGAAGATGATGATGAAAACGATGATGATGATGATGATGAAAACGATGACGATAATGATGAAAACGATGATGATGATGATGAAAACGATAATGATGATGATGAAAACGATGACGATAATGATGATGATGACGACGATGATGATGATGATGATGAAAACGATGATGATGATGATGACAACGATGATGATGATGATGAAAACGATGATGATGATGATGAAAACGATGATGATGATGATGAAAACGATGATGATGATGATGAAAACGATGATGATGATGATGAAAACGATGATAAAGATGACGACGATGATGATGATGATGATAATGATGATGATGATGATGAAAACGATGATGATGATGAAAACGATGATGATGATGAAAACGATGATGATGATGAAAACGATGATGATGATGAAAACGATGATGATGATGATGAAAACGATGATGATGATGAAAACGATGATGATGATGATGAAAACGATGATGATGATGAAAACGATGATGATGATGAAAACGATGATGATGATGAAAACGATGATGATGATGAAAACGATGATGATGATGAAAACGATGATGATGATGAAAACGATGACGATAATGATGAAAACGATGATGATGATGATGAAAACGATGATGATGATGAAAACGATGATGATGATGAAAACGATGATGATGATGATGAAAACGATGATGATGATGATGATGAAAACGATGACGATAATGATGAAAACGATGATGATGATGATGAAAACGATAATGATGATGATGAAAACGATGATGATGATGATGAAAACGATGATGATGATGAAAACGATGACGATAATGATGAAAACGATGATGATGATGATGAAAACGATGATGATGATGATGAAAACGATGATGATGATGATGAAAACGATGATGATGATGATGAAAACGATGATGATGATGATGAAAACGATGACGATAATGATGATGATGAAAACGATGACGATAATGATGATGAAAACGATGACGAAAACGATGACGATAATGATGACGAAAACGATGACGATAATGATGATGAAAACGATGACGATAATGATGAAAACGTGAATGATGAACACGACCACTCACGAAAGCAATAGCTATACTGCTGATGATGATGATGAAAACGATGATGATGATGATGAAAACGATGATGATGATGATGAAAACGATAATGATGATGATGAAAACGATGACGATAATGATGATGAAAACGATGACGATAATGATGATGAAAACGATGACGATAATGATGATGAAAACGATGACGATAATGATGATGATGAAAACGATGACGATAATGATGATGATGAAAACGATGACGATAATGATGATGATGAAAACGATGACGATAATGATGATGATGAAAACGATGACGATAATGATGATGACGACGAATACGATGACGATAATGATGATGACGACGAATACGATGACGATAATGATGATGATGACGAAAACGATGATGATAATGATAGAGAGAGAAAGGAAAGAAGAAAGGATGGCAGTGAGTGAGGCCTCGCGATCTTCATGGTTTCCTACTTACGTCATGGTGATGCTCAGCGGAAGGCGATCGTTTGAACCGATTACTGTTGCGCAAATTTTGTTTTCTTTGATTTTTTTGTTTTGCTAATTTTTGTTGCTTTTGAGTCTGCAGTCATTGTCAACGAGATCATCGAAGCGTCATTGAAAGTTTAGATAAGATGCTGCTGCATATTTTTTGCAAAGAAATATGATTAGATAGAGAGAAAAAAAAAAAAAAAAAAAACGCGCGTAGACTGTTTGGTGAATTTTGTTGGTTTTCTCTAATTACGTTTTATCCACGCTGCTGTTTCACTTCTTTTCGTTGTTCTTGTTGTTGCATGAATATTTTGTCCTTTCGACTGAGTGCGTTCTGTGTGGTTGTTCCTGTGTGGTGGTTTGTCTGTTTGCGTTTGTCTGCGTGGCTGACATTCTATTTGTTTCCGTCAGTTCCGCGTATGTATATGTGTACGTGTCCGTCTGCCCGTCTGTCCACGTTTCCCCTTCTCACCCTCTTCGTCTTTCCACCTCTTGCGTGCGTGCGTGGGTCTCTCTCTCTCTCTCTCTCTCAAAGAGATAAACAAAAAGCCATTATAAGAATACGAATATAAGAATTTAAAAAAAGAATGTGATCTAAGAATCGACAGAAAAGTGAGGGCGCCAAAGCGACCAACAAAACAACCCGTCCCGCTCACGTCACAGAAGCCGTGGAACGCGCGGGGACGCCGAGCCACGTGGGCGGAGGAGGGAAGGCTTAGCTTGACACGTGTCACGGGCGGGGTTGGGGGAGGGCGGGGGGAGGGGGTGGAGATAAGAAGAGGTTGGGGAGGGAGGTCGGGTGGGTAGAGCTGGTTGTGGGTGGTGGGTAAGTGGAGGTTGGGAGGAGGTGGGTATGAGGTGGGCGTGTGGTATTTATAAGAAGGTTTGTTTTATTTCGTCATGAGGTCGTGCATGACATGAATGATGATGCACGGTTTAGACCAGTGCTAGATCCATTTTCTGTTTGCTTGTACGAGTGTGTACTCTTCCCGTTTTCCTTTCAAGAACTTTTCAGTTTAATATCACTTTAGGGATTCCAATGGAGCTTTTAATGTGTTTGAGAGCACGTGGCGCGAGAGTTAAAGATGGGAGGAAATAAACTATATATTCTGATTTTTTTTTCTCCCTCTCCTTAACACCTCCTCTCAGCCCCTCCCATCCTTTTCATTTTCCATCCTTTCCCCATTCTTTTCTTCTCCATTCCAAATCCCCTTCCCCCTCCCACAGTCCCTGTCTCCCTCTCCCCTTCCCCTCCCTCATTCCCTGTCTCCCTCTCCCCTTCCCCTCCCTCATTCCCTGTCTCCCTCTCCCCTTCCCCTCCCTCATGCCATTTCTCCCTCTCACCCTCCTCCTTCCACACTCCCATTCTCCCTCTCCCCCCCTCCTCCCACAATCCCTTTCTCCCTCTCCCCCCCTCCTCCAACAATCCCTTTCTCCCTCTCCCCCCCTCCTCCCAGTCCCTTTCTCCCTCTCCCCCCTCCCACAGTCCCTTTCTCCCTCTCCCCCCTCCTCCCACAGTCCCTTTCTCCCTCTCCCACGGTCCCTTTCTACCTCTCCCCCCTCCTCCCACGGTCCCCTTCTCCCTCTCCCCCCTTCTCCCACGGTCCCTTTCTCCCTTACCCCCCACTCCCACAGTCCCTTTCTCCCTCTCCCCCCTCCTCCCACAGTCCCTTTCTCCCTCTCCCCCCTCCTCCCACGGCCCCTTTCTCCCTTACCCCGCCTCCCACAGTCCCTTTCTCCCTCTCCCCCCCCTCCTCCCAGTCCCTCTCTCCCTCTCCCCCCTCCTCCCACAGTCCCTTTCTCCCTCTCCCCCTCCTCCCACAGTCCCTTTCTCTCTCTCCCCCCTCCTCCCACAGTCCCTTTCTCCCTCTCCCCCCTCCTCCCACAGTCACTTTCTCCCTCTCCCCCCTCCTCCCACAGTCACTTTCTCCCTCTCCCCCCTCCTCCCACAGTCACTTTCTCCCTCTCCCCCCTCCTCCCACAGTCACTTTCTCCCTCTCCCCCCTCCTCCCACAGTCCCTTTCTCCCTCTCCCCCCTCCTCCCACAGTCCCTTTTTCCCTTACCCCCTCCTCCCACAGTCTCTTTCTCCCTCTCCCCCCCTTCTCCCACAGTCTCTTTCTCCCTCTCCCCCCCTCCTCCCACAGTACCTGACTCCCCCTTCCCCTCCCACACTTCCCTCCCCCCCCTCTCCCCTCACCTACACTTTCATGTCTCCCCTTCCCCTCCTCCCACACTCCTGTCTCCCCCCCCGTCCCCTCGCCCCCACACTTCTCCCGTCTCCCCCCTTCCCCTCCCACACTTCCCGCCTCCCCCTTCCCCTCCCACACTTCCCGTCTCCCCCTTCCCCTCCCACACTTCCCGTCTCCCCCTTCCCCTCCCACACTTCCCGTCTCCCCCTTCCCCTCCCACACTTCCCGTCTCCCCCTTCCCCTCCCACACTTCCCGTCTCCCCCTTCCCCTCCCACACTTCCCGTCTCCCCCTTCCCCTCCCACACTTCCCGTCTCCCCCTTCCCCTCCCACACTTCCCGTCTCCCCCTTCCCCTCCCACAGTTCCTGTCTCCCCTTCTCCACTTCCCTCACTTCCCGTCTCCCCCTTCCCCTCCCACACTTCCTGTCTCCCCCATCGCCCCTCTCCCCCTCCCACAGTCCCCGTCTCCCCCTTCCCCTCCCACAGTTCCCGTCTCCCCCTTCCCCTCCCACACTTCCCGTCTCCCCCTTCCCCTCCCACAGTTCCTGTCTCCCCCTTCCCCTCCCACACTTCCTGTCTCCCCCTTCCCCTCCCACAGTTCCCGTCTCCCCCTTCCCCTCCCACACTTCCCGTCTCCCCCTTCCCCTCCCACACTTCCCATCTCTTCCCCCTTCCCCTCCACGACGTCCCCCCTCTCCTCCCCCTTCCCCTCCCACACTTCCCGTCTCCCCCTTCCCCTCCCACACTTCCTGTCTCCCCCTTCCCCTCCCCTTCCCTCTCCCTGTCCCCCTCCCTCTCCCTATCCCTGTCCCTTCACACACACTTCTCGCTGGAAACTCGACGCGATCGGCGACAAGACAAAGGGCGGTGTTGATATTAATAGCCGACTCGTGGGCGGCGATTGTGGTCGCGCAGACTGTAATAACATGGCGGGTGTAGCGTGGGGCTTGGGTGACGCGTTTCGAAGGGGAGGTTGATCTGTGAGGGAGAGCGATGGAGAGAATTCGCGTGTGCGTGTGTGTCTGTGGGTGTGTGTGTGTGCGTGTGTGTGTGTGTGTGTGTGTGTGTGTGTGTGTGTGTGTACGTGCGTGCGCGTGTGTGTGTGTGTGTGTGTGTGCGTGCGCGTGTGCGCGCGAGTGTGTGTGAGTGTGTGTGAGAGAGAGAGAGAGAGAGAGAGAGAGAGAGAGAGAGAGAGAGAGAGAGAAAACGGGGAGACAGAAATACAGAGATGACTATCTCTTAAGTAATTCTTGTGATAACAATATATGTATTAAGTATGTACATGTGTATGTATATATGTATATATGAATAGATGTGTATAAGTATATGTATATTGATATACATATATAGATACATACAAATCCTTACATGTACTAAGTTTATGGACAGGTATTTACGTATATGTACATATATGAACGTATATCTGTACGTACGTATGTAAGCGTGCATTTGTAAGAAATACACACTCTAGGGATAAAAAGGGTATTTATATGCATGTGCTTGGGTACAGGATATAACCGGGAGTCCGACGAAGATGAAAAACATCGGGTTGTGTTACAGGGTTTATAAAGAGAGAAAGTGTGTGTGTGTGTGTATAAAACTACAGGGTAACAATGATTGAGGATATTTTGACATTGTGGAGGTTCGTTGCAGCAAACGTATAGCTTGTGTTGCAGAGATGAGTTTGGTTTAGGAGGATGTGACGTGATGTGGTTAGAGTGTAAAGTGACTGAAATCATTGATATTAATCTATTATTCTTATTGCGTTGTGTATAGCATCGCCACCGTATTATCATTATTTTCCTTTTTCATCATTGTTGTTATTATTCTGTAGTGAAATGATTGTAATGAAAGACGGTGAATATATTGGATGAATTATATATACAATGATACATGAAGTTACATTGTGAAAGTAACGGTAATCGCAGGCACGCGCCTGTACACACTCTTAAGCACCGACTACAACGAATATCTTCCTCACAGGCACACGCAAACACACACACACACACACACACACATGCACATGTAGATATACTCACGGAAATACACACAAACACACACACATGCACATGTAGATATACTCACGGAAATACACACAAACACACACACATGCGCATGCAGATATACACACGGGGGGCACGGAAGTACACACAAACACACACAAACACAGAAAAACACGCACAAACACCGAAATACACGGAAATAGTGTACACACTCCCACACATAATCCCCCACACTCCCACACACGTATACAGAAGCACATACACGCACATACACACAAACGCACACATACAGAAACACACACATACAGAAACACACACACATGCACACCTTTATAAAAACATAAACACAGACGGATCGACAAACAAGACACTCACGCGCACAAGCACACGCACGCAGACTATATTTGTTCTTACTAATCTGCATATGTAGATAAGGCCAGTGACGTGGCGACGGGTGCATCGCACACCTTTCCTTGCCTCTTTTCCCTCTTTCCCTTCCCCCTTTCCCTCCCCTCTTGCCTCTCCTCTCTTCTTTACTCGCCTTCCCCTCTTCCCTTGCTTTCCCCTTACTTCCCTCCTCCTTCCTTCCCCTTCCCTCTCCTTCATTCCACTTCATTCCCCTTTCCCCTCCTTCATTCCCCTTTCCCCTCCTTCCATCCCCTTCCCCCTCCTTCCTTCCCCCTCCTTCATTCCCCTTTCCCCTCCTTCCTCTTCCCTCTCCCTCTCCCTCCTTCCCCTTTCCTCTCCCTCCTTCCCCTTAATTTTCCTTTTTCTTCCTCACTCTCTTTGCGTCTCTGCAACTCTTTCATCTGTTTTCCATCATGGTTTCCCTTTACTTAATTTCACTTTTTTTCTTTTCTTTTTGCTATATTTTCCTAATGTCATTTCTCCCTTCCTCTCTCCTGTGTGTGTGTGTGTGTGTGTGTGTGCGCGTGTGCGTGTGCGTGCGTGTGTGTGAGCGCGCGCGCGAGCGTGATGTGTATGTAACTTTTATGTTCAAAAATATTTATAAAGCTGTGCATCTCTTTGACTGATTAAATTGTGTTTTGTAAGAAGAGGGCAAGAGGGGGCATTTTTATGCTGTTTCTTTTTTTTTAACGTTTCTGTGGCTTTGTTATTGCGATTTGTTATGCTCATGTACTTATTGGCATGCAATTGTATGTGTTCGGATATTTGTGTGTGTACTTTTAATGGCTGCTATTTCTTCTGTGTTCATGTGATCATGCATGTGTGTCAGTGTGTGTATATTTGTGTCTACATGTCTAATTAGCGTGCCAATACCTCGTAAATATTCAATTTAAATCACTCACTGATTTACGATTATTAAGCAATCGACCGAATCCAGTGGCGCTTAAGTGATTTCAATCGCCTTTGTTAGTTTGTTTCTTTTAATTCAGTACTCTTGTTATCAACTCTATTCTTATTTTATTCTTGTTATCACATATTTCGGTATTTTTTTCTTCTTTTTCTTGTTGTTATATTGTACTTTTCATCTTGATCTTTTATTTCCGTTTTTATTTGTCTCCTTGTTCTTCTTACTATTTTAATTCCCTTTTTTTTACTTCTTCCCCTTTTTTTGTTGTTCTCCCATTCTTCTTGTTCTCCTTCTCCCTTTTCGTCTTGTTCTCCTTCTCCCTTTTCGTCTTGTTCTCCTTCTCCCTTTTCGTCTTGTTCTCCTTCTCCCTTTTCGTCTTGTTCTCCTTCTCCCTTTTCGTCTTGTTCTCCTTCTCCCTTTTCGTCTTGTTCTCCTTCTCCCTTTTCTTCTTGTTCTCCCATTCTTCTTGTTCTCCTTCTCCCTTTTCTTCTTGTTCTTCTTCTCCCTTTTCTTCTTGTTCTTCTTCTCCCTTTTCTTCTTGTTCTTCTTCTCCCTTTTCTTCTTGTTCTTCTTCTCCCTTTTCTTCTTGTTCTTCTTCTCCCTTTTCGTCTTGTTCTCCTTCTCCCTTTTCGTCTTGTTCTCCTTCGTCTTCCCTCCCTCCTTCCGCGTGTCTTTCTTATAGGTTTGCTTATAGTTCCCTGCTACTCTTTTCCTACTTTGCCTCCTTCGCAGTTCTGTTTCCCGCTACATCTTCCCCACTTCCTCCACCTTCTTCCTTCTTCTGTTTCCTCCTAATCCTCCTCCTCCTCCTCCTCCCTCTTCCCCCTCCTCCTCCTCCCTCTTCCCCCTCCTCCTCCCTCTTCCCCCTCCTCCTCCCTCTTCCTCCTCCGTCATCTCTCTCCTCCTCCCTCTTCCTCCTCCTTCATCTCTCTCCTCCTCCCTCTTCCTCCTCCTTCATCTCTCTCTTCCCCCCTCCTCCTCCTCCCTCTTCCCCCCCACCTCCTCCTCCTCCCTCTTCCCCCCCTCCTCCTCCTCCCTCCCTCCTCCCTCTTCCCTCCCTCCTCCTCCCTCTTCCCTCCCTCCTCCTCCTCCCTCCCTCCCTCCTCCTCCTCCCTCCCTCCTCCTCCTCCTTCCTCCCCCTCCCTCCCTCCAACCCCTCCCTCCTCCCCCTCCCTCCCTCCTCCTCCTCCCTCCCCCTCCTCTCCCTCCTCCCCTCCTCCTCTTCCTCCCTCCTCCTCCCCCTTCCTCCTCCTCCTCCCTCTTCCCCTCCTCCTCCTCCTCCCTCTTCCCCTCCTCCTCCTCCCTCTTCCCCTCCTCCTCCTCCCTCTTCCCCTCCTCCTCCTCCCTCTTCCCCTCCTCCTCCTCCCTCTTCCCCTCCTCCTCCTCCCTCTTCCCTCCCTCCTCCTCCTCCCTCCCTCCTCCTCCCTCTTCCTTCCCTCCTCCTCCTTCCCCTTCCTCCTCCTCCTTCCCCTTCCTCCTCCTCCTCCCTCTTCCCCCTCCTCCTCCTCCTCCCTCTTCCCCCTCCTCCTCCTCCTCCCTCTTCCCCCCCTCCTCCTCCCTCTTCCCCCTCCTCCTCCTCCTCCCTCTTCCTTCCCTCCTCCCTCTTCCCCCTCCTCCTCCTCCTTCCTCTTCCCTCCCTCCTCCCTCTTCCCCCTCCTCCTCCTCCTTCCTCTTCCTCCTACCTCTTCCTCCTCCTCCTCCTCCTCCCTCTCCTCCTCCCTCTTCCTCCTCCTCCTACCTCTTCCTCCTCCTACCTCTCCCTCTTCCTCCTCCTCCTCCTCCCCCACCTTGTCCTCCCCCTTCCCCTCCCCATACTCTTCCCCCTCCTCCTCCCCCACCCCATACTCTTCCCCCTCCTCCTCCTCCTCCTCCTTCCCTTCCCCATACTCTTCCCCCTCCTCCTTCCCCTCCCCATACTCTTCCCCCCTCCCCCTTCCTCTCTTCTTCCCCCTCCCTCTCCTCTTCCTCTTCTTCCCCCTCCCTCTCCTTCTTCCCCCTCCCTCTCCTCTTCCTCTTCTTCCCCCTCCCTCTCCTCTTCCTCCCCCTTCCCTTCCTCTTCCTCCTCTTTCCCCTCCTCCTCCTCCTCCCCCTTCCCCCCTCTTCTTCTTCCTACCCCTCTTCCTCCCCTTCCCCCTCCTCCTCTTACTCTTCCCCCGCCCCTCTTCTTCCTCCTCTTTCCTCCCCCCTTCCTCTTCCTCCTCCTCCCTCCCCCCCCTTCCTCTTCCTCCTCCTCCCTCCCCCCCCTTCCTCTACCCTCCTCTCCCTTCCTCCCCTCCGCCTCCTTCACGTGTGTTTGCCACGTCATACTCGTTCCATGAACCGGCGAGTCTGTCGTCTTTGAAGACTAAGTTGCACCGTGGTATCGCGCCTGGAGTATTTCGGACTTCGTTTTTTCTGTTCATACGAAAGATAAGGGGGAGGAGAGAGCAAGATGGAGAAAGGGAGGGAGGGAGAGAGAGAGAGAAAGTGAAGAAGATAGGGAAGGAGAAAGGGGGGGAAGGAGGCAGACAGGCAGACAGGCAGACAGGCAGACAGGCAGACAGGCAGGCAGGCAGGCAGGCAGGCAGGCAGGCAGGCAGGCAGGCAGGCAGGCAGGCAGGCAGGCAGGCAGGGAAAGGGAGGCAAGTAGACAGGGAGAAGGAGAGGGATTCAGGGAGGGAGAGTGAGAGGCAGGCTTACAGGGTGAGGGAAAGAGAGAGGAGGCAGGGAGAGGGAGGCAAGTAGACAGGGAGAAGGAGAGGGAAGGAGGCAGGGAGAGGGAAAGGGAAAGGGAAAGGCAGAGGCAGGCTTACATGGGGAGGGAAAGAGAGAGGAGGAGGGTGGGAGGCAGGCAGGCAAGGAGAGGGAAAGAGAGAGGAGGGAGGTGGGGAGGTGTATTGTACGCCCACACACGCCGATATTGCCACCATTTGGGTTTTCTGTGCAATATTGATGGTTGTATTTTAATGAGTTGAGCGGTTGAGCGAGTTGAATGAGTTGAGTGAGTGTGTGTTGTAGTACAAACACACACTGTTACTCTGTGCATGTATATTCACTCTTTTATCTGTTTCCTGTCTCTTTCCCCTTTACAACGCACAAGGAAAAGGAAATATATGATCCGATTAGATTCTCAGGCGGGTAAATTCCCCCAAATTCCCCCTCAGCCAAGCAGGGAGGTTTCCTGCTGTCCGAGCGCTTTCAGCTGCGACCCTGCGCTGCTCCAAGTACTTGCTCGATCTCATCGCCTGGTCAGTGGCGTGGGTTCGTTTGGATTTATTTATTTTTTTTATTTTTTATTTTATTTTATTTTTTATTATTATTATTATTTTATTATTATTATTTTTTTTTTTTTTTTTTTTTTTTTTTTTTTTTTTTGTGTGAGTGTGAGTGTGAGTGTGAGTGTGAGTGTGAGTGTGAGTGTGAGTGTGAGTGTGAGTGTGAGTGTGAGTGTGAGTGTGAGTGTGAGTGTGAGTGTGAGTGTGAGTGTGAGTGAGATAATATTGGAGAGCGAAATGTTTAAAATCCAGATGTGTACATTGGCGTTGCTGCATCGGAAGGCCTCCCTCTCATCCAACATGATATCGGAATTCTTGGCAACGACGTGTTAATTCGAGAATGAATATGAATAGATGAAGGAAAATAGAATATGGCCGCATTTACGAATGATGACTAAGAACCACCTCTTAACAAACAAGATGCTTTGCCGAGTGACGGCGTTAAATTGGCGCAGAAGAAACGCACTGCGCATTAATCTCTGTTGAGGAAAATGTTTCAAGAAATGGAGATTCGTTTGAAATGTTTTCGCCCAACGCTGCTTATGTTAACGACTTGCGAGTCACAGTCCCGCAACAGCTAGTTTATCAGTTCGAGCATGGAAATGCATCATGTTGTGTGTATATTTATATTATTTATGTATATGTATATATATATATATATATATATATATATATATATATATATATATTTCTTTCTTGTACGGAATAGGTGTTCAGCACCAAACTATTGATTTGAATGTCTTACATTCGAGAGGAAATATCTGACATATTTTTTGTTTTTACAGGTAATGGATGCGCGCTGATTATAAGTGAAGAGTAAATTGGTGAGTAAAAAATTCAATCTCGGTTAATCTTAGTCGTTATACATGTCCCTAGTATCAAATTATTGCGCACAAGCACACGCACGCGCGGCACAAACATACGTAGCACACATACACACGCACACGCACACGCACACGCACACGCACACGCACACGCACACGCACACGCACACGCACACACGCGCGCACGCGCACGTACACGCACACACCAGCTCACATTAGGACACACTAGAATACACTAAAACACACTGGAACACGCCAGCACATACTGGAACATACCAAAACACCCCAGAACACACAAGAACTCGCCAGCATACACCAGCACACAGCTGAATCTCAGCCAGGGAGCAAAAACCCTCTACGCTTCCCGGAAGGCTTGAACTTGCACAAACGGTCTCGTCGTGGCTCTGGGGAAGGTGCATGCAACACGAGGCCACACGAGGCAACACGAACGTCGTCTCGCATTTGGTCATTCCTTCTTGGTTTACTTCCTTGACCTTGAGGAGGATACCCGGCCAGTCAGGATTCTTGGAGGACTCTGAACTGCCGCGCCGGAAGATGGTGTATGCTGGCGTGTGATGTTGTGTGTGCTGATGTGTATGCTGGCGTGTTATGATTTGTATTCTGGCGTGTGATGTTTTGTATTCTGGCGTGTGATGTTGTGTGTGCTGATGTGTATGCTGGCGTGTTATGATTTGTATTCTGGCGTGTGATGTTTTGTATGCTGGCGTGTGATGTTGTGTGTGCTGATGTGTATGCTGGCGTGTTATGATTTGTATTCTGGCGTGTGATGTTCTGTATTCTGGCGTGTGATGTTCTGTATTCTGGCGTGTGATGTTCTGTATTCTGGCGTGTGATGTTCTGTATTCTGGCGTGTGATGTTCTGTATTCTGGCGTGTGATGTGTATGCTGGCGTGTGGTGTTGTGTATTCTGGCGTGTGATGTTCTGTATGCTGGCGTGTGGTGTTGTGTATTCTGGCGTGTGATGTTCTGTATGCTGGCGTGTTATGATGTGTGTTCTGGCGTGTGATGTTTTGTATTCTGGCGTGTGATGTTTTGGATTCTGGCGTGTGATGTTTTGGATTCTGGTGTGTGATGTTTTGCATTCTGGCGTGTGATGTTCTGTATTCTGACGTGTGATGTGTATGCTGGCGTGTGGTGTTGTGTATTCTGGCGTGTGATGTTCTGTATGCTGGCGTGTGGTGTTGTGTATTCTGGCGTGTGATGTTCTGTATGCTGGCGTGTTATGATGTGTGTTCTGGCGTGTGATGTTTTGTATTCTGGCGTGTAATGTTTTGTATTCTGGCGTGTGATGTTTTGGATTCTGGCGTGTGATGTTTTGGATTCTGGTGTGTGATGTTTTGGATTCTGGCGTGTGATGTTTTGGATTCTGGCGTGTGATGTTTTGGATTCTGGCGTGTGATGTTTTGGATTCTGGTGTGTGATGTTTTGGATTCTGGCGTGTGATGTTTTGGATTCTGGTGTGTGATGTTTTGGATTCTGGCGTGTGATGTTTTGTATTCTGGCGTGTGATGTTTTGGATTCTGGCGTGTGATGTTTTGGATTCTGGTGTGTGATGTTTTGCATTCTGGCGTGTGATGTTCTGTATTCTGACGTGTGATGTGTATGCTGGCGTGTGGTGTTGTGTATTCTGGCGTGTGATG